>NC_044347.1:1456798-1639298 GCF_007364275.1 Archocentrus centrarchus
ATCAGCGACGACATTCTCTAATACAAAATAATCCACTCTCGTGAGTCATTTAGTCACTTCGTATAATAAATGTAGTCTGTTTTTGATGCATTCTGACAATCCGTTGCCGAGAGAAAACATTGTAAATACTGTTTATGCACGTCAGCGCATAGACTCCTACTTCCTGTTTGGTTTACGCATGGAGGACGCACCGACTACGCACTGAATACGCAGGGAGTTTATGCCTTCATGTGAAAACACACCCCATAGTGCCATATACCCACGTGTCGGGAATTTTATTGGCTATCCATCTGTGGTTTTAGATTTCGGGTTAGAGTTGACCAATAAGAACGATTGGAGAACATTTGGGGGCATGTCCTTAAATGTCACATGACGCTCTCTGGATATTATTGGCTCTGGAAAATCCATTTCATAACATGATTGGCTAAATGAGGTGTCAATCGAATTCTGAGGGTCTAGTCTGTCATATAAAAGCATCGTGAGGGCGAACGGCAGCGTTACTGTGATGCTATGAGGCTTCAAAGTCGGAAATCGCTACAGAGGGCCCGCGGGCGGGCCCTTGCCAGTTAACAGGTTAAGCAGCTCATAAGCTCTTGTGAGGAATATGTTGAAATTGATGCGCAGGATTATGATTTAAATCCAAAAACAGGGAAATTAGAGTTAAGAGGTGTTGCTCATTTAGATGCGAAATACACATGCTTACGAGATAAACTGCTAATGGGTAGGAATGCATGTGTTATGTTGTTTAAAAATATTGACGTTAATGATGGACTTGTTAATGGTTTGTGTGGGACAGTTAGACATATTGTAATGTTGGATAAGATGTTTCCAGAGGCAGTTTACATTCATTTTGATGATTGTAATGCAGGCAGAGACAGGAGACAACGGAGTTCCTATCCCTCTCCAGATTTAACAGGATGTATTCGTATGGAACCAGAGGAAGAACGGGCCAATAGTAAAGGTGGTGTGCGTCGTCAGTTTCCACTTAAACTTGCGTGGGCCTGTACAGTACATAAAGTACAAGGCATTTCTCTAGATAAAGCAGTGGTGTCCCTCAAAAAAACATTTGCAGCTGGTCAGGCGTATGTAGCTCTAAGTCGCGTTCGAACTTTAGATGGATTAATAATACAGGACTTTACAGAAAAGGCTGTATTCTGTAACAATAATATTAAAAGTGCGATTCAGAGCATGCCTCCATTCTTGACCGAAAGTATGTTAAGGCCCAACAGTGGCACATCCACTTTTACTCTGTTTTTAATGAATGTTCAGGGCTTAGCTAGGCATGTGTCAGATTTAGTATCTTGCACTCAGCTCTGGCAACCTAACTGCATAGCTGTGACAGTTCAGATTAATGGTTTTAGATTTCATAGTAGCCCACGTAGTTGCTTTTATAGGACAAGCACCAACCCTGCACTTGTAGAGTTGAGAGGCCAACAACACGGGGGTGTTGGCATGTATTGTGATGAAAATGTATGTTATGAGGTCACAGCACCAGATTTCAATTTGGAATGTTTAATTTTTAATTGTATGTCTCATGAGATATTAATTGCTGTAATTTATCGCCCCCCATCTTATGCCATCTCTTTGTTTAAAAAAATGTAGAAACGTTATTGAATTGGTTACATTGTAAAAGTCAGACACTTTTTATTGTCGGAGATTTTAATGACAACATACTGAAATCTGCAACTTTGTGTACATTTATGAGTGAAAAAGGATATTGTCAGTATGTTGCATCTCCAACAACTGAGAAAGGCACTTTAATTGATCATGTATATGTTAAAACATCTACCTACAAAGTGGACTGCACTGTTGTGCCAGCATATTTTAGCGATCATGAAGGGATTGTGTGCTCTTTCACCTATCAACAGTCATTACCTGTATTGTGAAATTGAGAAAAGTTGCTACATTGTAAAATATTTTCAGTGGATCAAGCAAATGTGGGTATGTGGATGGACATGGGGAAATTGCAATTAGTGGTTTATGTATTGGTTAAATTTTATAAGTGATTATTATGGATTTCTTTATAAAATAAGGGTTGTGGTGACTGTATAGTAGTGTAAATAATTAATTTTTTTGTTGTGAGTTAGATTCTATATTCAATGTCTGCCTGCCTCTCCATCTCTGTCTGTCACTCTTTTTGCTTGTCTGCCCCCCCACCCCCCTTTTTTGTCTTCTTCTGGTCGAGACAGACGACATTCACCTTGAGCCTGGGTCTGTCAGAGGTTTCTTCCATTACAGGGAGTTTTTCCTCTCCACTGTTGCCAAAGGCATCCTCAAGTAATTTAAATCAAATTGAAACATCTAGTCAAATCTAATTGATCTTATCTGATCCAATCTAACATAATGTAATCTTAATAGTTCCAATATATTATAAAAAAATGCATAGCATTAAATAATAAATGTGTCTTTTTTTTCCCCTTGCAAATGGTATAATTATCTGTATTCAAAATTGTACAATATAAATTAAAAAGATTAAATTACACACATTTAGCATGTAGTGCTGCTGTTTTGTGAACAGTTGGTTGAATACATTTCTTTAAAGGGTATCTTTTGTTGAGTTTTCAGTACACAATAGTCACTTTTGCTCCTTGAATTATGCACCTGAAAACTAATACTGAAACCAACCAAAACTAACTAACTGCATGTTCTCTCTTCCTGCTCTCAGTGGAGACGAACGTTGTTTTCTCTTCTCCCCTACCCTTCCTTATCTACCCTTGCTTTTGCTGCTTCACTGCTTAGAGTGTCTCTTCACACATCCCCAAACTGGAAATTAAATTATGGATCTGGTCAGCTTGTCTCTCAACACTATTGATGATCAAATTCTCATCATGAGGAGATTGGGAGAAGGAGAACCCTCTTTCCTCTGGTCCAACTGACATGCCCGGCTGGCTACATTATGGATTCCTGTGTAGGATGGAAGATAACATGCCTGCACTGTAAACCCAGATAAGTTGAATCTACTTAAAAAAAAAAAATCAAGGTAACTCATTGCCTTAAATTTATTAAGTGATGAAACAGTTGAACAAGTGCAGTGGACTATGTTCAATGTACTTGAGACCCTTTTGGAATGGAATGGAAGATCTAAGTTGAATGTACTAATAACGGAGTTTCAGTAACTGAAGATACTTAGTTTAAGCAGTCACCACCCATTTATTTAACTCAGCTTGTTAAGTAAGCACTACTCCATTTCCACTTGAAATAAATTGTATGTTCTAATTGACCAAACTCATCTTTTATAGTTTGTGAAAAATTAAAATGTCTTTTAATCAATGAATCCCCCTATCCTTTTCATGGTCATGGGGGTGGGGGGGGTGGGGTGGGGGCTGGAGCCTATCCCAGCTGACAAGGCAGTAAGATGCAGGGTACACCCCATACAGGTCAAAGCCTGTTGCAGAGAGAGAGAGAGACAGCCAAACATTCACACCTGTGAGCAATTAACCTAATCCCAGTAACTGCATGTCTTCAGATTGTGGCAGGGTTAGGGTTAGGGACTGAAGAGGAAGAAGTTTACAAGGAATCATTGAGAACAGTTTCAAACATCAACTGATTGAATCCATGAATGTGAAAACGTGTTTGTGAGTGAAAGAGACAGACATGTACAGACTGAACTATCTGTTCAACAGTCAGAGTGTTTCTCTAACAGGAGGACGCTCTTTACACTCAGCTCAGCACAGACACACTGAGGAACCAGGAGACCAGAACCAAAATCCAGGATAAAGAGGTTCAGTGAATGTGGTGTTGAAGGTGTGGAGGTGGATCGGAGTGTCAGAGGAGACTCTGTAGAAGGACAGAGTGCCAGCAGGACAGTCCACATACACTGCTACTCTGTTAGAGACAGAGGAGGAGGAGGAGGAGGAGGAGGAGGAGGACGAGGAGCAGGAGGAGATGGATGTTTGTCTGTTATTGTGCCAGACAGAACAAGGACCACGATCAGTGCAGTACAGACTCCAGGACTGATCATTCCCTCCAAACACACAGTCGTTACTGCCTCCTTTCCTTCTGATTCTTCTGTAATTCACTGATATACGAACCTCTCCTCTCCATTTGACCTCCCAGTAACAGCGACCAGTCAGACCATCTCTACACAGCAGCTGAGGCCAAACATCAAACCTGTCTGGATGATCAGGATATGACTGAACCTTCTCCACATGTGTCACCTTCCTGTTGTTGTCAGACAGTTTGAGTTTTGTGTTCACTGTGTTTGTGTCGATTGTGAGTTGACAGGAATCTGATGGAGAGAACAAACACAATCCAGCTGCAGTTATTGATCCATCATCTGTTCATTGATTGACACTTTGATGATGACTCCTGACATCAGAGATGTGAATGAGTGATGTGACAGTTTGAAGATGGTTGAATGTGTGCTGCTTTGTTTCCATCAATCACATTAAAAACACACTTACACTTCCTCAGACCTGGGATCAGCCATCGCACTCCAGCAGGCTCTGCCCTGAAAGGAGGAGGGGGGTCAGAGGTTATTTCCTGTCTTCCTCTGAGTGTCTGCGTCTCTGTTTTCTACATGTTTTTGTTCTGGCTCGGCCGCACGGCTAATTTCCCTTTAGGGCCGATGAAAGTGAAGCTGCGAGCACCACGAGGGATTGAACTGTTCTCAGATCAGCATCAAAACCCTGCAGCTGCAGGTCTGACCCGGCTACAGGCAGAGGCAGTGATGGCCAGTGGGAGCCTGTTTGAACACTTTGGAGTTCATTCTTTGAAGCTTTCAGTCTGGATGTTGTGTGATGAGAAAGAAAGCATTCAAATGCAGCACTGGTCTCATCAAACTTCTTCTCCATCATTAAGTAGAGGAAAAGAAGTGACAGAGTCACAGCTGTGCTTCAGAGGCACACACACACTTGAAGATGTCTGACCTTTGAATATGACAAGTATAGGAAAATGATCCACGGATCAAGGAGATCAGATCCTGTGGATTAGTCTGCAGCACCATCAGATTGTTTTCCTGTTTTTGTCTCAAAGTGTCCTTTATACAGTCAGAAAGGCACAAAAGTCAAGAGGATTTAATACAAAAGCTGAAATGATGTTAGAACAGAGGATGTTCATGGGATGACTCACCCATCACTCGGGGCAGGAGCACAACTATATACTTTCTAAGGTGTATGCAGACACATTTTTAGATTTCTGTCCAACTGCAGCGAGAGTTTGGTCTGTATTGCCAGCAATAAGTCGGACTCGTTTCCTGTGGGTGTTGGACTGCACCAGGGCTGCCCTTTGTCACTTATTCTGTTCATAATTTTTTTGGACAGAATTTCTAGGCATAGCAAAGTGGTGGAAAGCTTCCGCCTTGGTGGCCTCAGAATCTCGTCTCTGCTCTTTGCAGATGATATGTCCCTGTTGGCTTCATCAGGTGGTGGAGAATCAGCACCTCTAAGTCTGAGGCCATGGTCTTCAGGCGGAAAAGGGTGGAGTGCCCTCTCCAGCTCAGGGATGAGTTCCTGCCACAGGTGGAGGAGTTTAAATATCCCTGGGTCTTGTTCACAAGTGACGGGAAAAGGGGGAGGGAGATTGAAAGATGGCTTGGGGCCACATCTGCCGTGATGCGGACATTGCGCCGGTCTGTCGTGGTCAAGAGGAAGCTGAGCATCAAAGCAAAGCTGTTGATCTAGGTCACTACCCTCACCTATGGGCACGAGCTCTGGGTAGTGACCGAAAGAATAAGATCGCGAATACAAGCAGCAGAATTGAGTTTCCTTTGAAGGGTGGTTGGCCTCTTCCTTAGAGATAGGGTGAGGAGTGCGACCAATCGGTAGGCGCTCAGAGTAGAGCCGCTGCTCCTCCACATCGAGAGGAGCCAGTTGAGGTGGCTCGGGCATCTGACCAGGATGCCTGCTGGGCACCTCTTGGGTGAGGTGTTCTGGGTATTATATCTCTCTGCAGGCCTGGGAACACCTTGGGGGTCCCTCCTGAGGAGCTGGTGGAGGTGTCTGGGGAGAGAAAGGTCTGGGCTTCATTGATTGGGCTGTTACCCCCGCAACCAGGCCCCGGATAAGCGGAAGAGGATGTATGTATGGATGGATGGATGGATTTTCCCCATGTTGGGCTCTTTGGCTTTCATCAGTGCTTCACAGGATCTTCCAGTTACACACTCTTCTCACACTGGAACATTTGAATCTTCATTTGAACATCAGTTTAAAAAGACTCATTTAAGGGAATTTGCAGGTTTTGTCTTCCAGCTGAGAACCTAGACAATCTACAAACCGCACAAGGTTGTTAAAAGACTTGAAGCTGGAAATGAACTCAAAGTGAAAAATTGCCTTTGAAATTGTTCCGTGTATTTGTTGATCATTCATTTTTCTGTTTTTAAACCGATACTGAAAAACCAAAAACGGGTCATTTTTAAAATTTTCATTTCATATTCCAAATCCATACAATGTAAAATGAATTAGATTAATTTCATTCCATTTGAAATCAAAACAAATTCGCCAAACTTTAGAACCACATTATGAGACAACTGTAGACATGGCAAGAAGAGAACTGTCTTCTACAGCAATCACCGGGGTTATTTCACATTGCTATGGAGAAGAAAGGGGGTTCTGCTGAGGAGCATTGGGAGATTTTGCATGGAAAGTGGACTCTGATGCATATCTGCAGGTGGAGGTGTCCAAAGCCTAAGAGACAAGCATTTGCTGTTCCAATAAACAATATAATGCTCAATCTTGCAGTAACTTCACAATGATCAATGGGAAGATTTCTTTGATGCCCCAAAACACATATTTCCATTTTGAAAATAAAAAGATGGTGCCATGTCTCAGCGGTGTGGCGAGCAGGGTGGACCCAAATGCAGAACTCCAAAACAGGACTGAATGTAGTTGATGATTTATTTACAGAAATGATCCAAAAATACACACAAACTAGATAAACTTAACACAACTGAAGTAGAGGGGTAAGACAGCAGAACTGGAACAAAACCCCACCTTCATGAGGGAGGACGCAACAAGGAACAGAGGCAAATGCAGACAATAAATACACTGGGAATGACGAGGGAAAACAGGAAACAGCTGGGGAGAACAGGTGGACAAAATCATACTAATGAAACACAGGAAGCAAAACTCCACACAACACACAGGCAACACAGGACTGTCAAAATAAAACAGGAAACACCTAACAAGGTACATGCAGACTGAACACAGTAGGCTGCCACAGAGGAAAACTAAACACGGACCAAGGCACAGGGAAATAGAGAGACCCAGATACAGGGGAGACAGGAACTAGAAAACCACAACTGATAAAGCCAGAACTAAGACGAATAAGGACGACCAAAACAAAACTAGAAAATAACAAAACCCAGTGAAACAGAACTAAACACAAAATGCTGAGCACACGACTCAGGGCCATGACAGCCCGGCCGTTTTTCGATTTCCTATTCCTTGCAAATTTATTTTTTGATCTCAATGGGGGAAAAAAGAAAAACAAAATAAAAACAAAAAGAAATATAATTAGTTTTATGCTTTATGGATTTGGAGTGTAAAATGAACATTTAAAAAACAACCCATTTTTCATTTTTTTAATATCGTTTTTCAAAAAGGAAAAATAAAAGACCACAAAGTGAACGAATGGGAATCTGACAACTACATTACACAAGGAAGAACAACTTCCCCAGTGTAGCTCAAGTGTGGAGCTCAGGGGTGGCTCTGCCCTCTTGCCTACCTAAACTCTGCTTCCATGTATAATGTACATTATACATGCTTCCCTTAGGCAGTATTATTAGAAAGCACTGCATCAATTTTCATTGTTATGCAGATGATACTCAGCTTTACCTATCAATGAAGCCACACAACACATCAATTAGTTAAACTGCAGGAATGTCTTAAAGACATTAAGGCCTGGATGACCTCTAATTTCCTGCTTCTAAATTCAGATCAAACTGAAGTTCTTGTACTCGGCCCCACAAATCTTAGAAACATGGTGTCTAACCAGATACTTACTCTGGATGGCATTACTTTGGCCTCCAGTAACACTGTGAGAAATCTTGGAGTCATTTTTGACCAGGATATGTCCTTCAATGCACATATTAATCAAATATGTAGGACCGCTTTTTTGCATTTGCGCAATATTTCTAAAATTAGAAACATCCTTTCTCAGAGTGATGCTGAAAAGCTCATTCATGCATTTATTACTTCTAGGCTGGACTATTGTAATTCATTATTATCAGGCTGTCCTAAAAGCTCCCTGAAAAGCCTTCAGCTTCCAGCTTGGATTCAGGAGACAGACACCCTCTCTATTTTTAAGATTAGACTTAAAACTTTCCTTTATGATCAAGCTTATAGTTAGGGCTGGATCAGGTGACCCTGAACCCTCCCTTTGTTATGCTGCTATAGGCCTAGGCTGCTGGGGGGGTTCCCATATTTCACTGTTTCTTTTCAATCACTTTATTTACTTTGTTTATACTCCACTCTACATTTAATCATTAATTGTTATTAATCTCTGCCTCTTTTCCACAGTGTGTCTTTTGTCCTGTCTCTCTCCCCTCAGCCCCAACCAGTCACACCAGATGGCTGCTTTGCTCTTTCATCAGTTTGTTCTTCTTTGGATCAAGCTAGGCTAACAGTTTCCTGCTTCCGGTGTTTGTAGGAAGCTAGGATCAATATGTCCTCGGCCTCTCTGTACACACATTAATCTGATCTGAATCAGGCTCAAAGGGAAAAATGAGTTTTCCCAAAATCCTGCACTGTTAAATATACTGAGATATCTACAACTTGTTCCTGGAGACGTTCTCCTTGGAGACCCCCTACATTAATATCCCTTATTGTTCACTTCCAAGAGTGTTTTTGTTGTGAGCAAAGGAAAAAATGTTCCTGCATGTGTGATTGTTCATGTCACATGTGCATGAAACAAACAGGAAGTGAGTGAAGGACATAGGAAACGTTTCCAGCTCTTCCTCCTCTATCAGACATCCTCTCCATACCTGAGAGTGTCCAGTCTCCAGCGTGGATCCTTCAGTGCGGCCGACAGCAGCTTCATTCCTGAGTCTCCTGGATGATTGTAGCTCAGGTCCAGCTCTCTCAGATGGGAGGGGTTGGAGCTCAGAGCTGAGGCCAGAGAAGTACAGCCTTCCTCTGTGATCAGACAGCCTGACAGACTGCAGACACACAAAACAACAATCCATCTGTGAGCAATGAATATCTGTTTGTGAGAAACAATTACACCTATCCATTGTCATCTGTTCGTTGTTGAGATTAAAAAATGAAACTTGTGCATTCTTTAATGAAAATTAAAGAGTTCGGACGGAGACTATGCTGTAGTCACGCGAGACTTTGTGAATCTCGGCAGTATCGTTAATGGCGGCGTGACTCTATCAGCAAACATTTGCGTGATTAGCCTTTTTTTTTCTCGCCAATTTAAAACTAGACAGGCTTAAAACTAAAAAAATATAGGTAGTTTCTTAGCCTAACTTAAATTATTTTCAACAATCTGGAGGACGGTGGAGAGGACCTGGATAGTTTGCTGCGGTACATCGACGGGTGTTTTGAGCGAGTCGTCATGGGGAAAACAGACAAGACGCCGACTCCCTCCACCAGCAAAGCAACGCCGTCCACAAAAAGAAGCCGCCCAGAAGATTCCCCAGAGGCAACTTCGCCACCCACCACCAATATTGTGGACATTCTGGAGTCCATTAATAACAAATTGTCCAGCTTTGACGCCCGCTTGGCCCTGGTTGAAATCCTTCACAAGGAGTTTCAGGCCCTGCGGGAGTCAGTCGAGTTCAGCCAGCATCAGGTGGAAACACTGGCTGCTGAAAACGCTGTCCTCAGAGAGTCGGTGAATTCCCTCACCGAGGAAACGACCCGGCTCTCAGAAGAAAATAAGAAAATTAAAGAATCGATTATCGAGCTTCAGGCCCGCAGCATGAGAGAAAATCTTGTGTTTTCAGGTATCCCGGAGAAGGCAGAGGAGGACCCGGAGGCTACAGTGAAGGAATTTATCCAAACTCACCTGAAGCTCCCGGAGGACGCCGTGAAGACCATCGCCTTCCATAGAGTCCACCGCCTGGGAGGGAAGCGACCCGGAGCACGCAGACCCAGACCGATCGTGGCCAAATTCGAACACTTCAAAGAAAAAGAGCTGGTGAAGAGCCGCGGCCGGGAGCTGAGAGGGACGGACTTCAGCGTCAACGACCAGTTTCCAAAGGAGATTCTGGAGCGACGCAAGGCCCTATTCCCCATCCGGAAGAAGCTCATGCAGGAAGGCTCCCGGGCTGTCATCGCCGTGGACAAACTGTATGTAAACGGACAGCTTTACCGAGACAAAAACACCACGCCATGGCTCAGCTGATCGATCAGGTGATCTGTGTCCATATTAACGTTCTTTTCTGAGTTTTTTTTTCAACTATCTAAACAGTACCATTAAATAGTCTAAATCTGTCTAAGTAGTACCATTAACGCCGACGAGTCAGCATAGTACCGTGATCGTTTGTTTGTTTGTTTGTTCTGTTTTGTTTTCCCCTCATCTAATTTCATTCTTATGTCACTTAGGTCACTTTTTACACGTCTTTTTTCTTTCTGCACTCAGCAATATGTTTACGTCACTTACAATGCTACAGTTTACTACACTAACATACAGCGCAGATGCACACACACCAACATACAGCGCACATACACACGCACACATCAATATAAAGGGCACACGCCAACATACAGAACATATGTACACACACACACACATCCTTAGTGAGCACACAACAGTCCATCAGTTAGTTTAAATATGAGCACACTCAGATTTGTCTCATGGAATGTGCACGGGGCTGGTTCGAGGGAAAAGAGACTAAAAATTTTTAATCGGTTAAAAGACTTAAAAGCAGATGTTGTTTTTCTACAGGAGACACATGTGTCCAAAACATCTGTGCTCACTCTTTCCTCTCCACAGTTCCCTCACACGTACTCAGCCTGCTATAACTCCAAACAAAGAGGTGTAGCTATATTGATTAACAAGAAGATAAACTTTAACATTAGCAACAGTACAATAGACCCTGAAGGTAGATTTATAATACTTAATTTATCTATACAGAATACAGATTTATGTATTGCTAGTATATATGGACCAAATGTTGATGACCCCTCCTTCTTTCATGCTTTGTTCACTTCACTCTCAGATCACTCTGACACCACACTTGTAATAGGAGGAGACTTCAACCTGGTACTTAATGCAGATATTGACAGGCTCAGTACAGCAGCGAGTCAGAGGAACTGGCAGTCTGCAGACATTCTTAAACAGTACATGAAGGATTTTGGACTTTGCGATGCTTGGCGTTCACATCACCCTACTTTGAGAGATTATAGTTATTTCTCACCAGTACACAAATCTCATTCCCGCTTAGATTACTTTTTAGTTAGCAGCTCCATAATGATGGATATCACAGACACTCAGATTCACCCTATCACTATTAGCGATCATGCACCGGTGTCTATGTCTCTGACACAGAAAAGAGTCACACCACCAATCAGGAACTGGAGATTTAATACATCATTACTTAAAGAACAAGATTTTATTAATTATTTCAAAAAGGAATGGTCAGCATACTTAGAATATAATGATATTCCAGGAATATCACCATGTGTTCTTTGGGAAGCAGGAAAGGCAGTAATGCGGGGCAAAATAATATCTTACTGCTCGCATAGGAAAAATAAAGAAAAAGCACTTGTGTTAGAATTAGAACAAAAAATTAAATCTTTAGAAACTGCTTATGCCGCTTCACCACAAGAACATACAATTATCAGCCTGAGGAAACTGAAACTGGAGCTAAATGAAATAATTGATAAAAGGACACAATTTATGTTGCAGAGGCTGCGTTTGGAAAACTTTGAGCATGGAAATAAATCTGGAAAATTCCTGGCCAAGCAATTAAAACTGAATAAAGAAAAAACAGCTATTTTTTCTATTAAAGACTCGACTGGTATTATTACTCATGACCCACAACAAATAAATAACTCTTTCAGAGACTTCTATGAAGCCTTATATTCACCACAGATCAATCCATCTGATACTGAAATTGAAGAATTTCTTAACAATATAAATCTACCAAAACTAAATGACAGCCAGGCTGCAGCTCTGGATTTACCTCTTTCATTGTCTGAACTTAGTGAAGCCCTACAGCATCTCCCAAATAATAAAGCCCCAGGCCCAGATGGTTTTCCAGCCGAGTTTTATAAAGAATTTTGGTCTGAGCTAGCTCCCATTTTTTTCAGAATGGTAACTCAGATTCAGAATGACCACATCTTATCTCCAACCTTAAACTCTGCTAACATTAGCCTGCTTCTTAAACCAGGCAAAGACCCCACACTCCCATCCAGCTACAGGCCAATCTCTCTCATTAATGTAGATCTTAAAATAATTTGCAAAGCCCTTGCCAAAAGATTAGAAAGTATTACTCCATTTATTGTACATCCAGATCAAACAGGCTTTATCAAGGGTCGGCACTCAGCCAATAATACACGTCGACTGATAAATATAATAGACTATTGTTCTATTAACAAATTAGAGACGACAATCGTGTCTTTAGATGCAGAGAAGGCATTTGATCGGGTAAATTGGAAATTCTTACTAGCAGTTCTGCAAAAATTTGGATTCGGTTCATCCTTTATAAACTGGATCAGAACACTACACAGCTCTCCGAATGCGCGTGTTAGGACAAATGATCTCATTTCACAAAGTTTCAGTCTGCAGAGGGGCACTAGGCAGGGCTGCCCACTCTCTCCCTCTCTTTTTGTAATTTTCATTGAGCCGCTAGCAGCAGCAATCCGTCAAAATGCAAATATTAAAGGGATTCAAACTGAAAATATGGACCATAAACTTAGCCTTTATGCTGATGATGTATTACTTTTCCTTGGGAATTCACAAGGCTCTCTTTTGAAGACTATCACACTGATAGATAAGTTCTCATCTATATCTGATTACTCTATCAATTGGAGTAAATCAACAGTTTTGCCTCTGAATTGTAATTTCCAGAGAACCTCTAGGACCCCACTAAAGTCAGGAAATATTAGATATTTAGGCATAAATTTTTCCGCCAGGCTCTCAGACTTGGTACGATTAAATCATATCCCCTTATTAAAAACAATAGAGGATGATCTCACACGTTGGAACAGTTTACCTATATCACTTATGGGGAGAGTTGCTGCCATTAAAATGATGGTTTTACCAAAAATTAATTATCTATTTTCATTGATCCCTAATAAACCTTCTATTCCTTGGTTCAAGTCACTAGATTCAAACATCTCAAAATTTTTATGGAAAAACAAACCGTCAAGAATAAGCTTAAAAACTTTACAAAAGCCAAAACACAGTGGAGGTCTAGAATTACCAAACTTTTATTACTATTTCTTAAGCAGTAGATTGCAGTATATTTCAAAGTGGATCAAATCCAATTCATTAGACAACCCATGGCTGGATCTAGAACAGGCGTTTTGTGGAAAAATAAAAATCTCAGATTTACCTTTCATTAGTTCCAGTATTAAACATCATAACTGCTATAAAGTCCTTAGTATAAACACCTCTCTGACAGCCTGGTGGGAATTTTTAAAAATAACTAAGTCTTCACTCATCCCCTGTAAACTAACACCCATTTGGAACAATCCAGATATTTGTCAGAAAAAGAAAATGCTGAATTTTCCGTTATGGCGTGATAAGGGTATAAATAACTTAGAACATATTATCCAAGATGGAAATTTTATCACGTTCCAAGAACTTATATCAAAATATAGAATTGGCAACGGTAGATTTCTGGAATATCAACAAGTTAAGTCCGTCCTACAGGGAAGATTTAACCTTAATCAATTGAATCTAGAAATGCCTACTTGGGTAACAGAATTTCTTAACCTCTGTACCCCAAAATTGTTATCAAAATTATATAAATTATTAATAAAAACTGATGATTCAGTTTCCCTCCCAATTACAAAATGGGAGCGTGATCTTTCTGTCAACCTGGATCAAAATTTATGGACAGAAATATGTTTAAATATCTTCAAAATGACTAAAAGACCCCAAATACAACTTGTACAATATAAGATTCTCCATAGAACATACTACACTGGACAAAGGATGTTCCAAATGGGCCTTACACACTCAAACATATGCACCCACTGTACAAGCAATTCAGAGGATAATCATCTACACGCTCTGTGGTCTTGTGTACCAGTTCAGAGATTTTGGCAGAGGATTTGTGAAGATCTATCCACATGGTTTAGCTGTCATATCCCAACTTCCCCCAGACTATGCATCTTAGGTGATGTCAGTGAATTAATTATGGAGTTAAATATATCACACATAGTTCTTACTGCCTTGTGCATCGCTAAGAAGATGATCCTCATGAACTGGAAGACAAAAAATAAACTATGTATTACTCAGTACAGAAATTTATTAGTAGATCATGTTAGTTTAGAGAGAATGTCTGCTTCTTCTAAAAACAAATTGGAGGAATTTGACTCTCTTTGGTTCCCACTGCTCAGCTCCATTACTTAGTGGGGGTGGTGGGCTGCGGGCTCTGCTCCTGATGTGCTTTGTGGGGGGGTGGGGGGGGACTCCGGGGGCCTGGGTAGCTGGTAGCCTCCTGAGGCTGGGGTCCTGGGGCGACCTTCTGGTGATGTCTGTGTGCCTGTCCTGGTTGATGGTGGTGGGGGCTTGGATGGTGCTGCCTTCGGTCCTGGGGTGTGGGCGGGGTGCTTGGGGGGGTGGTGCCGGCCCTCGGTCGGTTGGCTGGTCTTCCCTGTGTGGCTTGGGGGCTGGGGTCTGGGGCCCCGGCACTGGGGCCGCGCCGGCTCCCGGTGGGCCCCCCCTGGCGCGGGGGGGGCCTCTGCTGTCCCGGCCGCGCCGCCGGGTGGGGTGGGTTGGCCTGACGTCGGGATGTCCGGTCTACGCTTTTGGGGCCCTGGGGTGCCTGCATTGCAGGGGGGTAGGGTGGGGGATGGGGCCGCGGTGGGGTGGTTGGGGGGGACTGGGCACTGCATTTCCATGCCCAGGCCAGTATGTCCTGTCGCCTGTTTGTGTCTATTGTTGAGTGAATGGGCATCTAGGAGGAGCGGGCCGCCCTCTGCGGTGGGGGCGAGGGCGCCAACCTCGGGTGCTGCAGTGCTCCGGGATGCTGTCACCGCGGCCCCGGGCTCACCTCCCCCTGCCCTGTGCTGGGGTGTGGGAGGTCGGGGTGCCTATTGAGCCAGCGGCCCGCTGGCTCTCTTCTTCCAGGATTTTTCCTGGTCATATGCCCCCCCCCCCCCCTCCCCCTCCCCATACACAAACACACACAAACACACACACAGAATACACATCACTCACAGATGTAGGATGGAGAGGCCACGTGGAGAGCTGCACCACCACTTGCCTCTCCGTTTTAATTGCACTTTAGTCATTATAACTCACAACACATACACACTTACACCCTGATACACATAGGACCTTTGGGGCAGGCATGTTACTCAGAGGTTGATGAGATGGGCCGCTGAGGTGGCCCCACTCGGATCCTCGTCACTGTCTGTCTCCAAATTTTATTTGCACTTTAGACATGGAGGGTTTTGGGGGGGCAGTGTGGGCAAGCGCTGACGACCAACTGTTGGCGCTTGTGGCATAACTGTCCCCTCAATTTTAACTGCACCCTATACACCTCATTCACTCACAAACATTAACACATAGACCTACAAGTTGGGGAGGAGGAGGGGTGGATGGGTCATCTTACACCCCGATTTCTTGCGTCTCGCCCGGGGTAGGGGTCGGGTGGTTCCTTGTGGACCGGGCTGGTGGCGTCCTGGGGTCGCTGTTGGCCCTGGGGTGGTTTCCACTTGCCCCGCCTTCAGAGGGTGGGTAGCTATGGATGAATGTGTGTCTTTGTGTATTTGTCACCGTCTCCGTGAGTATGGGTGGGTGAGTGAATGTGTATGTATGGCATATCTGTGTGTGGGTAAGTATGTATGGGCATGTATGAGTATCTGTGTATAAATGTGTACACGGGTGTCTGGGTGTGTTTGTATGTATGGCTGGACCTGGGTCTGGGCCTTGTGCCTTGCCTCCTGGCCACTCCTTGCTGGTTGCCTCCTCCCCCCTACCCCCCTGGGATGGGGGTGCCTCGGGGTTCCTGGGTGGGGCTGGGTGTTCTGGCGTGGGTACTGGCCTGCCCCCCTTGGGGGTGCGGTACGGGGCTGCGTTGGCTTCTTCGGCGTGGGGGGGGGCTCTGTGGAGGGTCGGGCGGTCCTTGGGTGCCGTGGGCCCGGGAGCCCTGCCGCCGGCCAGTGCAGGGGGCTGGCCGCTGGGGGGGGGCTGGCTTCTCATCGCCTTGGGTTCCCTGGAGCCCTCGCTCCTCGACTGGGGGGGCTCCGTCTGAGACCACCCTCTCCCGTCTGCTGGGGTAGGTGTGCGGTTGTCTTTGGACTGAGTGGCCGGGGGTCTTCCTGGCCCTTGGTGGGCTGCTGGTGGCCTGGGGTTCTGGGGGCTTTCCGTACCTGCCTCTGGCTTCTGATGGGTGGAGCTGCAGCGTTTTGCCCTCATTGGTAAGTACGTTCCATGACACAGACACAAACATGACACAGACACAAACGCCCACTCAATCACAACTCAACAAAATTGTTGGTGTGCGTAACATGCTTTGTTAGTTTTGTTTTTCACACACAAATTTATTTTTGCAAGTATTGATAGTATTTTTTTATATGTTAAAGTGATGAAGTATCTGATTAATAGACTTGTGCTCTTTCCCCTTTTTTTTTTTTTTTTTTTTTTTTTTTTTTTTTTTTTTTTGCTCCCTTTCTCTCTCCCTTTTTCTTCTCTTTATTTTCCTCTTCTTCAGCCTGTCAGCTCTGGCTGTTACATAGTATGTGGAAAAATAACTCAGATAAATAAAATAAAGGGTTAAAACAACAACAAGAAGAGCCTATTGAGAACCTATAGAGCTCATCTTGAAATAGCAAATATGTTTGGCACAACAACGCATTCAGATCACAGTTCTGCTTGCAAGATCTACCAGACATGACAGGCTTTAAAAAAAAAAAAAAAAAAAAAGAAAATTAAAGAGTTCATTTCCAATTGCATTAATTTTACATCAAAAGAATGAAGTCAAAATACAGAGATCCAGACCAGACTACATTTCCCTGACCGCTAATACAATCTCCACATCAGTTCACAAAGTCTGGTGCACTCTCTGTCCCTGCGTGCAGCTTTTATTACTGTTACACAAGTCATAAGAAGGGTGTGGCTGCCTGTTTCCTGTATCTCTGCTTTGAGTCGAAAACAAAAGGAGTACAAAAACAACAGACAACACACACCTTTATATCCTCTTATTAAAGTCTTGCATGTCAGCAAACAGTTGTCTATCTACACATTGCTATATATAACATAATCATACAACTTATACATCCTTATTTGAAAATACACCACTAATCTAAGCACACGTGTAAATTTCCCTTCATCATTTTTTTTTAATCTATCCTGTCTGGCAGCTTAAGCAAGCAAAATGATTTTCTTCATGCTCTTTTGTGCCAAACACCTTTGCTGTGCCAAGAGGAGCTGTATCGGAGGCTGCTATTATAATTTTTTCCCCTTCATTTTCTTTATTTGTTTCTTTATTTTCGGGGGGCTGGGGTGTCACCAATTGCTGCATCTGTAATAAATACAAAAACAAACAAAAGAAAAAACAAACAAACAAACAAACAAAAAAAACAAATAGCACCTGAAATATGAAAGTATAAAAAAGAAACCCAGCACATGCTTGTGTCTGTGTTTGTGTGTGTATGTCATGAAACATACTTGGTAAGGAGGGTGGGAAGCCGCAACAACAACCCTGAGAGCCCGAGATAGACCCAGGAAACCCAGGCTGACACACACACACACACACACACACACACACACACACACACACACACACACACACACACACACACACACACACACACACACACACACGTGTCGGATTATGTGAGTGTATGAAGTGTATAAAAGGAGTGTCTGTGTGAAAACCAGAGTGCTATTAAAATAGAGGGGACAGTTGCATGATGAGCACCTGAGTATCGTTCAGTGGTGCTCATCTACACCTACCCCCCAAAACCCTCAATGTCTAAGATGTTGATAAAACTGTGGGGTAGACATCAGTGAAGTCAGATGGTAACAAAGAAAGGAAAAGTAGTCAGAACTGAGGGGATTGCACTACCAGAAGGCAACATTGCAGACATTGAGGACAGCTACAAGTACCTTGGAATCCCACAGGCAAATGGGAACCATGAAGAGGCCGCTAGGAAAGCTGCAACCTCCAAGTACCTGCAGAGAGTAAGGCAAGTCCTTAAGAGTCAGCTGAATGGGAAGAACAAGATCAGGGCTATCAATACCTATGCCCTGCCAGTTGTCAGATACCCTGCTGGGATAATAAGCTGGCCAAAGGAGGAGATGGAAGCCACAGATGTTAAGACAAGAAAGCTCCTTACCATGCATGGAGGGTTTCACCCCAAATCCAGCACCCTGAGACTGTACGCTAAGTGGAATGAAGGTGGCCGAGGACTAGTGGGTGTCAGAGCCACTGTCCTAGATGAAACAATGAAGATCAATGAATACATCAGGAAGATGGCCACAAAGGATCACGTGCTTAGTGATTACCTCAGGCAGCAGAAACCTGAGAAAGAAGAAGAAGAAGAACAGGAACCATCATGGAAGGACAAACCTCTGAATGGCATGTACCACCGGCAGACAGAAGAAGTGGCCGACATAGAGAAATCCTACCAATGGCTGGACAAAGCTGGACTGACAGACAGCACAGAGGCACTAATAATGGCAGCACAAGAAAAAGCTCTAAGTACGAGATCAATAGAGGCTGGGGTCTACCACACCAGGCAGGACCCCAGGTGCAGGCTGTGCAGAGATGCGCCTGAGACAATCCAGCACATAACAGCAGGGTGCAAGATGCTAGCAGGCAGGGCATATATGGAACACCATAACCAAGTGGCCGGCATCGTATACAGGAACATCTGTGCCGAGTATGACCTGGAAGTCCCGAGGTCAAAATGGGACACACCCCCAAGGGTGGTTGAGAACAACAGAGCTAAGATCCTGTGGGACTTCCAGATACAGACAAACTTGTGATGGCTAACCAACATCATCGTAGTGGTGGACAAACAAAGGAAGAAGGTCGTAGTGATAGACGTTGCAATAACCAAGTGACGGGAACATGAAGAAGAAGGAACACGAGAACCTCGACAAATACCAAGGGCTCAGAGAGCAGCTGGAAAGGATGTGGAAGATGAAGGTAACAGTGGTCCCCGTGGTAATCGGAACACTCGAGGCAGTGACCCTCAAACTGGGAGAGTGGCTCCAGCAGATTCCTGGAACAACATCTGAGATCTCTGTCCAGAAGAGCACAATACTGGGAACAGCTAAGATACTGCACAGGACCCTGAAGCTCCCAGGCCTCTGGTAGAGGACCCGTAGGGGCGAGCTGGGAGTGTTTTATATATATATATATAGCTGGAATAGATACATGTGTGTGTGTGTGTGTGTGTGTGTGTGTGTGTGTGTGTGTGTGTGTGTGTATGATATATATGACATATGACTAAAATTACAAATGTTATTGATCTCTCAATTTGAAAGGAAAAGAAAAGCTAATTGGACTTAGTCTGGTGTTAGTAAGAGAAACCTTGATTATTTTACTTTCATGACTCCATTTATTTATTTTGTACTTTGTGTATCGTTATTGGTCTTGCTCTGAATATAACACCATGTAGTGCAGTCAGTCAAAACGTCCAAAACGTCCACAATATTGCTGGCAGGTGGAGATGCCATCTCAGGGGAGTCTTCAGGGCGGTTTCTCTTTGTGAACGGAGCTCCTTTGCTGGTGGAGGGAGTCGGCGTCTTTTCTGATTTACCCATGACGACTCGCTCAAAACATTCATCCACATAAAGCTGCAAACTGTCCAGGTCCTCGTCAGTCCTCCAGAGTGCTGAAGATAATTGAAATTAAGCTAGAAATAAATACATATTTATTACTTTTAAGGCTGTCTAGTAGTGAGTTGAACTAATCACATAAGCGTTTGTAGTTTGAGTTGTGCCGCGCTGTACAATACTGCCGAGATTCATGAAGTCTCACATTACTACAGCATAGGGTCTTCTCCTACAACCATCCATTCAATTTAATGTAGCTTTATTTATAAGTGACAATTCCCAAGAGAAAACAACAGCCATCTCCAGTTGTGTAAGTTAACACCATGAGACGATCCACTGAGCAGCACTTGGTGATTGTGGGAAGGAAGAACTCCCATTTACAGAAAGATGCTTCCAATGAAAACAGGCTCCAGGAGGACCTTCTACCATGACTGGTTTCAGTGTGGGGGCAAAGAGAAGAGAGAAGAGATGAGCATCATGGGAAGTCCACCAACAGTCTGAACTTATAGCTGTGTCCAAATTCAAGGGCTGCATCTTTTGAAGGACCCAGACTGTGTAGGATGGTTCCTTCAGAGGACATGAATGCTGCAAAGAACCAAACAGAAGCATTTCTCCTTTTTCTGCATCAACTGAATGCATGGAGCCTGAATTCCCATGGCAATTAGACACATACAGTGCGTACTGCTGCATTATTATTAATATTAATAATTAATAATATTAATAATAAATCTGAAAATAAAACAATCAATGAAACTGTGGTACTTCTAGTCAATTGTAGACCCAGTCTTTGAACACAACCTGCTCTCGATCAGGTCATAGCATCAGTTACCATGGTGATCAATCTGGGTAAAAAGAAAGCCACTTTTATGAGACTGAAAACTCTGAGTTTAAGCTAAACATACCTGGCTATCCCTTTAGATTGGGCTTCTACAGTCTCACCTGCAATCATTTTCATTAATGACCAATGGACACCAAAACATCATAAACGTAATAAAATTAACCCCAAATCTTTAAAATGAACATTGTATGAAGTAACAAATAAATACAAAATGTGACTATGAAAAATCTTTTGACAGTAAAAGGTAGTTGTTATCAAAGGTGTCACGATGCTGGGCCGATGGCCCGGTGTCTTGGGTTCTTTTTGGTTATATTTTGTTATATCTCTGATTATGTTTATTAGTTTTCTTTCGTGTAGGTCTTCAGTTTGGTATGGTATTAAGTTAGTCTGGGTTTTTTATCCTGTTCTTGTCTTCCCATGTCTCAGTATTTCAGTGTTAGTTCCTGGTCTCTTGTCTATTCTATTCTTCATGTTGTGCTTAGCCTGTGTTTATGTCTGGTTTGTTTACTTCCTGTTTTAGTTTGGCAGTCCTGTGGTCCCTGTGTGTTGTGCTGACTTTTTGCTCCCTGTGTTTTCATTAGTATGATTCTGTCCACCTGTTCTCCCCAGCTGTGTCCTGTTATCCATTGCCTGTGTATATATTATATGCATTTCCCTCTGTTCTCTGTTGTGTCCTCCCTCATGGAGGTGTGGTTTTGTTCTGGTTACTCTGTTTTCCTGTAAGTTAAGTTTTGCTCCGATGCTCCTGGTTTTGTATTTATTTTAGATTTTCATTAAAAAGATATCACTTTCGTTCAGTCCTGCCTCTGGAGTTCTGCTTTTGGGTCCACCCTGCACTGCTACACCACGTGTACATGAAAAAGGGCGTAGGAGTGTGTTTACTATTGGTGGGGACACATATTGGGAACCTGACAGCAAAGCATAAAAAAATGCTATTTGATCTTTTATTTACTTCTTTTTCAAATGTTTCTTGGAAAAGGAGTGTTGTGTACATCTATATTATTGCATGTATAATTTACATATGTATGTGTTTTAAAATCACAAGACATGGGCAGAACCGGTTCTTCTCATCATAAAATTGTTTAGTTTTATGTTTAAAGGGTAATAATACATATTTCACTAAACTAATTTAAGACCTCGTCTGAGCTTCTTCAGCCTCTCCACCTTTCATTGCTTCAACTGAGTCATTACTCTGTGTACTACCATTCTCCTGATAAGATATTATTACACATATGTAATATACTGTCATACATGTTGATAAATTATGATCAGGTGTGGCCCTTGTCTTGTGTGACTGTTGTTCACAGTGACGTTATTCTTTTTAAAAAAACAAAGTAAGTCCTGCTGCTGTTTCAGCCTTTTTGTTCGTGGTTGTTATCTCATTTGTGCTGAAACGAGATAACAAAACCTTTTGGCTGGTGTAGCTCACTTCTAGACAAAGTTAGCGGTTAAATATTAGAGGAGTGACCATCCCTGTATTAAGATTTGGTTTCTATATATGAAAGTAAATTAACAACAAGTCGTTACAAACAAGCCATATTCATGGCGACATTCCAGACAGACCATTTTACCTCATTCAAAATAGTTTCTGATTCCTGCAGCTGTCTCCGCCTCCCAAATACTCAGAGCAGTTCAGAGGGGGGCGGGGGCAGTGCAGTGACATGACGCTAGGTTGCACCTTCAAAATAAATCATGTAAGTTACAGATTTCAAAATCAAGTATTTTTCTCTTTCGCTGTGTAATTTTTGGGTGGTATAAATGTGCCTGTCTCAAATACTGGGGCGGACCCATCTACCCCGTTTCGTATGCCTATGGTTGTTATGCAGTAATATATTTCAGATTTTAAATTGACATCAGCGAAATGTTTGGATCCTGACCTGAGAGTTTCCAGTTTGCAGTGTGGACTCTTCACTCCAGCAGACAGAAGAGCCACGCCCAAATCCTGCAGGTTGTTGTTACTCAGGTCCAGCTCTCTCAGACTAGAGGACTGGGAGCTGAGAATTGATGACAGAACTTGACAGCTTCTCTCTGAGAGGTTACAGCCGCTCAATCTAAAAAAAAAAAACATTGTAATGAAGAATTATTACATTTGAAAATTCAGGAATGCTTAATACTTAATAAGATGTAAAAAAAAAAACAAATGCGTGAAGCTGACCTTTAGTAGCTAAAATATTTATTTGGACAACTTGGCCAAATAATGGCAAAGAAAATATCACTAGATTTTACCGCAGATTTTTCAGTTTGCAGTGTGGACTCTTCAGTCCAGCAGACAGAAGCTTCACTCCTGAATCTTGCAGATCATTGGTACTCAGGTCCAGCTCTCTCAGACAAGAGGACTGGGAGCTGAGAAGCGAGGACAGAGCTTCACAGCTTCTCTCTGAGAGGTTACATACACTTAGTCTGTAAAATAAATAACAGACAAAAACAAAAGCATTTGTTTGAGAACATATTGACTTCTCTCTTGGAGTGTGGAGTTACTAGATTTGGCAATATTTAAATTGTAAAAACATAACACACTGATAAATGTGTTGGAATTGCTCATCCTGATAGATAAATGTCTGTCACAGGTGGATCTTGGAGATGATGTAAATATATGTAAAAATGTAAATATAAAAGCAGCTTTTATGAAAGGTCTGGGTTCAATTCCACCTTGGCCCAGGCCTCTCCCTCTCTCTCTGTGGAGTTTGCATGTTCTCGCTGTGTTTGCTTGGGTTTCCTCCGGGTACTCCGGTTTCCTCCCACATTCCAAAGACGTTCACTTACTGGGGTTAGGTTGATTGGCTACTCTAAATTGCCCATAGGTGTGAATGTGAGTGTGAAAGGTTGTTTGTCTCTCTGTGTTGGCCCTGCTACTGGCTAGCGACCTGTACAGGTGTACCCTGCCTCTCGCCCTATGACAGCTGGGATAGGCTCCAGCCCCCCCGTGACCCTGAACAGGATAAGTGGAAGAGAATGGATAGATGGATAAAAGCAGCTGCAGACATTATGATTATATTCAGACAACATTTTCTTCATGCTGAAATATGTTCACATGGTAAATTGCACTCATTCAATGATTTCAAAGAATTTTATATGGACACTTTCTGAAAATGGTAAGCGGCAACATGGTGGTGCAGTGGTTAGCGCTGTCTCCTCACAGCACAAAGGTACTGTGTTTGAATCCATCGTCTGCCCTTTCTGTGTGGAGTTTGCATGTTCTCCCCATGTCTGCGTAGGTTTTGTCCAGGTACTCTGGCTTACTCCCACAGCCCAAAGCCATGCAATTAGTGGGGTTATGTTAATTGGTGATTCTAAATTG
The DNA here is from genome assembly GCF_007364275.1 of Archocentrus centrarchus. Taxonomy (NCBI): domain Eukaryota; kingdom Metazoa; phylum Chordata; class Actinopteri; order Cichliformes; family Cichlidae; genus Archocentrus; species Archocentrus centrarchus. Next base: position 1,480,786 of record NC_044347.1, read on the forward strand.
ATCGTAGTTGTGTCTCTCTCTGTTAGCCCTGCTACAAACTGGCAACCTATCTAAGGTGTACCTCACCTCTCACCCTATAGCAGCTGGGATAAGCCCCAGCACCTTCTGCAACACTGAATTGGAAGAAGATGGATACATGAAAATGAAAGTGTTAACCTCAATATATTTTTTACTAAAAATCCCCTAAATTCAGTCATAGTGGGGGATGAATAAAGGAAGGGATTCACCGACTTCCTGCTACAGTGCAAGTGAAATTATCATAATAAGCAAATATTGGCTGTAAAGTGCAATTTGTCAACTTTCAGAAACCATTTGAATGTTTCAGATAGGACAAGTCATCGTGTAATTACAGTAATGCAAAGTTTGCTTGCATAAACGTGTCAGCATTATACGCTGTGTGTCAAAGAGTGTTAAAGGGGTCAAAGGGCATTTCAGTGATATACGCTCAGTGTTAAAGGGTAAAAAAATCTAAAAAAAACCTTGAACCTTCTTTTCTGAATCAGTTTTCTTTCACTTCAGTGGAAAATATTCTGAGGTGAGGAGAGAGGAGATGAGGAGGAATAAATTAGAGTGATGAGAAAATCTGTATGACCACTGACCTGCTCGACCTACATCTCTAAGATTTTTAGATTCTGTGGTCACATTTATTTCCAGTTGTCAATTTTAATCCTTAAATTCTAGTGCTCTGTAACGTGTTTTATTTACTATTATTTTGTTATTTATTTGCATTGTTTTGCATTGCACCTGAATGTGTGTTGGCTTTGTAAAGCAATCTGTGACTCTTATCTCTGAAAATTTTAATTTAAATAAATAAATGAATATCATATTTCAGTAAGCTTTCTTGATTTTAAATTTCTCTGTATTTGTCAGCTTCTACTACAATATTAAATTTTTTGATCATTTAAGTTAAAGTAAATGTCTTGATTCATTTTTCAGCCAAAAACAGTCCATTTGATTATGTTTTTAATAATAAAATGTTCTGTAAATTAAACTGATATATGAATAAACAGCTCTGTAAAATCCTTCAGAATACAGAGAAACTGGAAGGTTTGGATGGAAGTGCTGCTGACAGATTTCTGACTCAGTGGATCTGATTTTAATCTTATTTTAAGAAATCAACCTTTTAAAAAAAAGGTGAGATATGAATCACATTTTAAATGGCCAATAGTGGAAAAGTCAAAATTCTGACCCGAGAGTTTCTAGAGTACAGTGTGGATTCTTCAGTCCAGCAGACAGACGCTTCACTCCTGAATCCTGCAGGTTGCTGTTACTCAGGTCTAGCTCTCTCAGACTAGAGGACTGGGAGCTGAGAACTGGGGACAGCGCTTCACAGCTTCTCTCTGAGAGGTTACACACACTCAGTCTGAAAAATAGAAAATGAACAATAAAACACCAAGTGCTGTTAAATTGCAATCACAGTGCAGTGAGGAATTAATAGATTTAGCAAAACTTGATCCTGTTTTTCAAGAATCTTTAATTCCTTTCTAAGATGCAACAAAATATGGATTAGCTTAACCTTTAACGGTAAAAGTCTTTAATTGTTTAATTGTGAAAAAAATATATCACTTTATCTGACCTCAGAGTTTTCAGTTTACAGGTTAGACTCTGCAGTCCAGCAGACAGAAGCTTCATGCCTGAATCCTGCAGGTTGTTGATACTCAGGTCCAACTCTCTAAGACTAGAGGACCGAGAGCTGAGAACTGAAGACAGAGCTTCACAGCTTCTTTCAGGGATCGTACCTACACTCAGTCTGAAAATTAAAATATGAAGAGTAAAACAAACACTATTGTTAAGGTATGACCAGGTTGAAATAATTCGGAATAATTGATCTGTATTTTAAAGAATCCTTATTGTTTTGTAGTGAGCCAGTTAGAAATGTGACAGTTTAAATAATAATAAAAAATATTAAGAAACAACAATAACTGAGTAAAGTTAACCTTTATTGGCTAATTGGTTAATTTTGCCAGTTGATAACAAACAGTATGTCATTTGATCTGACCTGAGATTGTTCAGTTTGCAGTGAGGACTCTCCACTGCAGCAGATAGCTTCTTCACAGCCGAATCCTGCAGACTGTTGGTACTCAGGTCGAGCTCTCTCAGACTACAGGACTGGGAGCTGAGAACTGACAAAAGATCTTCACAGATTCTCTCTGAGAGGTTGCAGCTGCTCAGTCTGAGAAAACAATGTTTGTGATTAAATGAAAATCTGTTTGAATGTTGAAACTACACAAGAAAATCAAATATTTCTGAGTACGCTGCAATTCAAGATTAATTAAAAAACTAGTCTAGGAAAAATAAAGCACTTTAAATTTGCTTAGTAGAAACAGTTATACCGAAATTTATCTAAACGGAAACCAGTGAGTTACCGGTGGATTTAGTGACGAGTTCAGTACTGGCACAGAGCTCTGGGTCCTACATTACTGTGAAGGGCTGCCACAATTCATCACCATAACTGATGACATTGACTAGATTAATTAGCCAACGTGGAATTTTATTGTCGACTGGTCATATTCTAAAATCACATATGTCTTTTTCTAACTGCAATACACTACAGGAAGATATGGTGGCAGTATTGCTTCCATTGTGTGCTAATAATAAAAATACTAATGAAGAAAGTAACATGAACAACATAATGATGCTGGAACAGAGAGGAGGGTGGAGGAAATGAAAGAAAATTGAGACAGACTGTCAAAGTTGTGGGAGCATTTCACAGGAAAAAAGTTTAATGCTGACTGTGCAAAGTAGAGCTTTCTCTCCATGGCAGCATTATTGTAATGTGTGAGTGTTTAAAATCCTGGCACCCTGGAGCTGTGACATCAGTTCTGAGGTGTGTTTTAGAGAGTTAGTGCATCGTTGATACCCTGTTAATGTTTCTAATGTTTCTGTTAGTTTATCTGTTGCAAACAATGATGCTTGCTAAGCGAACACAGTTGTCCCTCACTATATTGTGGTTCACTTATTGCGTTTTAACATTTTACCAAGTTAAATAAAGGTTAAAAAAAAAGCACCTGATGAATTGGCGCCTTCAGAAGAGCTGCAGTGCTCTTCTTGGCTGTGCAGTATGGTATATTTATCCCATTGCCTCACCTTCATCGCAATTGTATATGTTGTTCAAATTAAGTAGGTTTGAGAGTGTAGAAAGTGTTTAAGAGCAAATTAAGTGTCTATGAGAGTATGGGAAAGGTTTATAGGAGTGTGAGAAGTGTTTATATTTGCCTCTCATCCAAAAGGATTCTTCAGTTCTCAAACCAAAAGGTGGAGAGACCCAGGTAAACCCTAGTGGAGGTGGTTGTGACCCACTATTGTTCATGTACATAATTACATGCGCCAAGGTGTGAAAGAAGGCATAGGTCATTACAATCAGTAGTTTCAGGTGAAACCAATTTGTGACTTCCATCCTATCAAGTGACTTATTGAGGCTGTTAAAAAGCCCATCCTGTCAGACAGTGCATCAGTGGCATGGAGTGAACATGATATGCCCAGTGACTAATAGGAATGCATCCAACAGTCAATCACAACTCAGAGCTGCACTGCAATGGCAATTTTGAGAGCTCAGGCTGAAAAAGTTGCAATTGCATGCAAGTTATTGGACTTTCTGACAGAATTGGACTAAGGCTGGTCTATGTTTCCACATTACTACTGGTCAACCAGAATGTGTGCTTATTGTGTGGCAACAGAAAATACAGTTCTAACCTGATGTGACATCGTCTCATGTCTCTGACCAGACCATAATAAAGGGGACAGCACTGTTGCCACGTCTGAGAGATAGTGGGTTATTGTGTCCACTATAACAGATGATCCTTTGAGCTGGATCTGATCTCCTGTAATAAAAGATGTCATTCTTGGAAGAATCATGTTCTAAGAGACAATCTTCTCTCCCTGCTCACCATGGGGACCATGACCTTGGTGATTATCTTCCCAAGAGAAGATCATCGGTCTTCAGGTTAGCACACACTCCGCCTCCATGTCCAACACATGAGAAGCAGCCCAACGGGGCTCATGGATACAGCTGATCTGAGTCCCCTGTAACTTAGGACAGTTTCCAGATATCTGGATAGGACAATAGAGATCAGTGAGATGAGAAGACAGCAAGACTACAGCAGGAGAATAAGAGACTGAAAAGCGAGCAGGAGCTTCTGCTCTAAGCCATGCACCAGCTGAGGCTACATGATTAGGAGCTGTCAGAGAAAAGTGAAGAGAGGATAGAGCTGCTTCACAGTCAAACCTCAAAGAGACCTCGGTGAGGGTATGGAAAAAGACTTTTGGACGGCATCGAAGCAATTCTGGCAAACCGTCAGGCGACTCAGGAGGGAAAAGCAGTGCTCCTCTCACACGGTTTATAGTGCGGGTGGGGTGCTGCTGACTTCAACTGAGGCTATAGTCAGACGGTGAAAGGAATAGTTTGAGGACCTCCTGAATCCCACTGACACACCTTCTGTAGTGGAAGCAGAGTCTGGAGACAAGGGGGATAAGTCGCCCATTACTCGGGGTGAGGTCACTGAAGTGGTTAAACAACTCCCTGGTGGTAGGGCCCCTGGGGTGGACGAGATTTGCCCTGAGTTCCTGAAGGCTCTGGATGTTATAGGGCTGTCTTGGATGACACACCTCTGCAACATCGAGTGAAGATCTGGGGCAGTGCCACTGGATTGGGAGACCGGGGTGGTGGTCCCCATCTTTAAGAAGGGACTTTTGGGTGATCACACTCCTCAGCCTCCCCGGTAAGGTCTATGGCAGGGTGCTGGAAAGGAGGTTCTGCCCTTTAGTAGGTTCTATAATAGAACTTTATTTTCATTATACATACAATAAAATTAATCATTATACATACAATGGAATTCGGTTCAGAACAGCAATCCAAAATGACAGACAAGACTAACATAGGGGAGATGTGCAGCCGCTGCCACTGAGGGTGCCGCCAGCTCAATCATCCCAGGAAGAAAGAAACAGACACACACTAGGTTGGTTAGGTTAAAAAAAAAATCAGCTGGTACTGTGCTCATATGGAGCACCATACCAGGGTCCAAAAAAATACCTTTAGCAAAGCATCTCACACAGTTAAAGCTGGGATAGCAATATGGTTGGGTAGGGAGGGCGGGGGAGACGCAGACAGAGATGAGAAGGTCAGGGCATTATGGAGCCGGATCCCACCTCCTAGTCAAAACTGTTCGCTGATAATTATGGATGATTGTCAGTGGCCATGGTACGCCAGATCCAGCTTACACAAATCTCAGAGAGGGCTGTGGGGAAGAGCATCTGTCACACATTGTCCCAGAGAGATATGATTACCAGCCTCATGGCCGGCTAGAGAGCCAAATTCCCGATAATGCAGATGTTTTGAAACAGGCTGCTTTTCTTTTTTCAACATCCTTTAGTCCATTGGGGACTCACTCTGTAAATCTAATAATCCAAATTGTTCAGTTACTGTCCTCGCTGTGCAGAACTGAACTTTATCTCCAGATCTAATCCCTTTCACCTATGAACATGTTCTCAGCTTGACTATGCATCCAGCTTATGGCTCAGGTCCAACAGGCTCTGAGTCTGTACGGCTCTGGACAGCCCATCCATCTGGTTGTGCAGTCTCGGCAGACGTCAAACTGCTGCCCAGATTTTCTTAATTTCCCGGAAGATCAGGTATCCAGACAGAGTCCAGACAGAAGAGATCCCGTTACCAAAAAGCCGAATATATATATACGTCTTCCACATCATCAACCGCCAGTGCTGAGAGACCGCGGGGTCCAACGGTGTCTGTTCCACTCGCACACATGGGCTCCCCTCCCCCAAAGTGGAGAAAATCAATGGTGTTGAGGGCCCAGTTTGCCAGATCCATGTTGCTTCTTAATCTTATTCGGTCAGTGTGTAAGAGATGCACTTACAGCAAGCAGCAAGCAGGAGAGATGGGGGAGGGCAGGAAGGCAAGAGAGAGATTGAACGCAACCATCTCCGTCAGAGAGCAGGAGGGGAGCTCGCAGTAGATAGGTTCGCAGCCGAGTGTGAAGTGGCTGGCAGGAGAATCAGCACTTCTAAGGCTGAGACAATGGTCCTCAGCCAGAAAAGGGTAGCATGCCCTCTCCAGCTCAGGGAGGAGTTCCTGCCCCAGGTGGAGGAGTTCAAGTATCTCAGGGTCTTGTTCACGAGTGACAGGACAAGGGAGCAGGAGATCAACGGATGGATCGGGGCTGCTTCTGCATCAGTGCAGACCCAGCGCTTGCCGTGGAACGACAGTACAATAAGATATACTTTCTGATAGCAAACAGGAACCTTAGTGGCAATTTATGTTATGAAGACACAGCTTCATTGTTGGGCACAAGTAGGACAACCATAGCAGAGATTAAAAAGGAAATAATGAGCTACACTGAAGGTGGGATACAAGCCAGAGCTTGGATTACCAACATCAGAAGATGATGTACGTACACTCTGCCGATTACTGTTGTACTACTCAAGACTAGTCTTGAGACCACTTTTTGCTGGTCTTGGTCTTGTCATGGACTGGATCGCATTTGTACGCGGTCTTGTCTTGGTCTCGGACATTGGGGACTCAGGATTTTGTTTCAAGACCAGTCAAGACCACAACTGTGGAAATATCACTAAATTGCCTATTGTACAATTTATCTGTTTACATCCTTGCTTTTATTGGATGCAAAATGTACTGATTCAAATTTTTAAAAAAATGAGCTCCTTTGCCTTTTCCCAGTGCTCCCAGTACTAAATGAAAAAATGCACCAATCAGAGCCAGTAGGAGGGTCTTAGCACTGTCGATCAAGCTTGTGTACATGCTGCTCACACTCTCCTTGTTCTCTGCTATGCTTCAGCTTCTCTCCAATAGTAGAGCCTGTCATGAATATTCAGGCTAGTTAGCATGGCCACCGAAGACAGCAGATAAACAGCTTTCCTGGAATGCTAAGTTCTTTCTCCGCCATTAGTTCATTGAGCAGTGCATACATGAGGAGTGATTGACAGTGCCACAACACTCCTACTGGCTCTGATTGGTTGTTTTTGATCAGCAGTGTTGTCAACTTAGCGACTTTGTCTCTAGATTTAGCGGCTTTTCAGACCCCCTAGCGATTTTTTCCAAAAGGCAACTAGTGACAAATTTAGCAACTTTTTCCGGTAACGTCAGCGACTTTTGGAGAGTTTTGGGGATAGACCGGAAACCTGAAATCCTTGGCTGTTGCCTTGTTTTGTGTACATAAAGCTGTCATACTGCATCCCATTTTCACAAAGCTTGTTGTTGGTTTAAAAACAACATAACTTTATGCATGTTTATGAAAGGCAGAGAAGACTATTGTGATGAACTCTGAATAATTGTTTTACATTCTGTGATAAATGATGGAAGTCACCCAGGAGTATTAAATTAAGATGGTTATTATTTATTTCAGCTGTGAGTGTTTAATATCTAGGTGTTTTTATGGGAATGTGGATCTTTCTGATCAATTTGAGAAGTGATTTTGATCATGTTTCACATTTTCTTGTTCATGTAGCGGGGGGCACTGGTCTTTGTCTTGACTCGGTCTAACCCTCCCTAGGTCTTGGTCTTGGTCTCTAAAAGTCTTGGTTATGTCTCGGTCTCAGATTAGGTGGTCTTTACTACGACACTGCTGCTGACAAAAGTCTATGCATTAGAAGCAAGAACAAAACTCCTGTATTTGGAAGTTGTTTCCGTGAACAACCTGAAGCCAGTAAACCTGCCAGAGGGCCTGAAGGATCATACCTATGTTCTTATTTTGGTCAAATGGATACTGGAGGATGACCTTCCTCCAAACAATGACTGGCCTCTCCCTTAGAGATATGGTGAGGAGTGCACAGCAAAAGGAGCCAGTTGAGGTAGTTCAGGCATCTGACCAGGATGCCTCTTGGACACCTCTTGGGTGAGGTGTTCCAGGCATGTCCTAACGGGAGGAGGCCCTGGGGCAGACCCAGGACATGCTGGACGAATTATATCTCTCGGCTGGCCTGGGAATGTCTTGGGGTGCCCCTGTATGAGCTGGTGGATGAGCTGTGTAGAGGAAGGTCTGGGCTTTCTGCTTAAGTTACTGCCCCTGTGACCCAGCCCCAGGTAAGTGGAAGAGGATAAGTGGACGGATGGATGGATGGATCTCAGTATTGACAGCTGAATTATTCTGGACAGAGTGCATCCGCTCAGATTGGACAGAGACAAAAATGCTTCATCAAGAATACTGATCATTAAATTTCTCCAGCCCACGGGCAAACTAAATGTAATCTGTACTTAGTGGGTGTATAAAGGCATATTTTATGAACCAGTGACTGAGGTTTGAAGGCAGGAAGAAGTCTGGGTATATGATACAGTGTGATTCTAACACAAAAATGCCTCAGAAACACTTTCTGCCCCTATGGGTCATTAAAAGGACCAAAATTGTTTGTTAGTGCTGATGATAATTTAATTCAAATTCCGAAGTTTTCTTTTTGAAACACTGGAACCCATTACATTGTTTATGATATAAATAAAGGGATGATCACATATTTACTCACAGAGCTTTGTTGGAGGCTTTGACCACTGGCAGCAGCCTCAGCAGAGCCTCCTCTGAAGCAGAGTATTTCATCAGGTCAAACACATCCAGATCTTCTTCTTCTGATGACAGTAAGATGAAGACCAGAGCTGACCACTGAGCAGGAGACAGTTTATCTGTGGAGAGACTTCCTGATCTCAGGGACTGTTGGATCTCCTCCACTAGAGAACGATCATTCAGTTCATTCAGACAGTGGAACAGATTGATGCTTTTCTCTGCAGACAGATTCTGACTCAACAACCTCTTGATGTACTCGACTGTTTCCTGATTGGTCTGTGAGCTACTTGCTGTCTGGGTCAGCAGGCCTCGTAGGAGACTCTGATTGGTCTGCAGTGAAAGACCCAGGAGGAAGCGGAGGAACAAGTCCAGGTGTCCATTTGGACTCTGTAAGGCCTTGTTCACAGCACTCTGATGGAGAGATTGAAGTTTTGGTTTCATAAATAATTCAAACCACACGGATGTTGGTTGTTGTTCTTCCAGCAGATTGTCTCCAGAGTTGATGAAGGTCAGATGGACATGAAGAGCAGCCAGAAACTCCTGAACACTCAGATGGATGAAGCAGAACACCTTGTCCTGGTACAGCCCTCTCTCCTCTTTAAAGATCTGTGTGAACACTCCTGAGTACACTGAGGCTGCTCTGATATCGATGCCACACTCTGTCAGGTCTGATTCATAGAAGATCAGGTTTCCTTTCTGCAGCTGATCAAAAGCCAGTTTTCCCAGAGACTCAATCATCTTCCTGCTCTCTGGACTCCAGTGTGGATCTGTCTCAGCTCCTCCATCATACTTGACCTTCTTCACTTTGGCCTGAACCACCAGGAAGTGGATATACATCTCAGTCAGGGCCTTGGGGAGCTCTCCTCCCTCTCTGGTCTTCAGCACATCCTCCAGAACTGTAGCAGTGATCCAGCAGAAGACTGGGATGTGGCACATGATGTGGAGGCTTCGTGATGTCTTGATGTGGGAGATGATCCTGCTGGCCTGCTCCTCATCTCTGAATCTCTTCCTGAAGTACTCCTCCTTCTGTGGGTCAGTGAACCCTCTGATCTCTGTCACCATGTCAACACACTGAGGAGGGATCTGATTGGATGCTGCAGGTCGTGTGGTTATCCAGAGGCAAGCAGAGGGAAGCAGGTTCCCCCTGATGAGGTTTGTCAGCAGCACATCCACTGAGGTGGACTTTCTAGGGTCAGTCAGGATTGTAGTTTTGTGGAAGTCCAGAGGAAGTCGACTCTCATCCAGACCATCAAAGATGAACACAACCTGGAAGTGTTCAAAGCTGCAGATTCCCGCTTCTTTGGTTTCAGTGAAGAAGTGATGAACAAGTTCCACCAAGCTGAACTTTTCCTCTTTCAGCACATTCAGCTCTCTGAAAGTCAATGGAAACATGAACTGGATGTCCTGGTTGGCTTTGTCTTCAGCCCAGTCGAGGGTGTACTTCTGTGTTAGGACTGTTTTCCCAATGCCAGCCACTCCCTTTGTCAGCACCGTTCTGATTGGTTCATCTCTTCCAGGTGAGCCTTTAAAGATGTCTTCTTGTCTGATTGTTGTTTCTGGTCTGTCTGGTTTCCTGGATGCTGTTTCAATCTGTCTGACCTCATGTTCATCATTGACCTCTGCAGCCCCTCCCTCTGTGATGTAGAGCTCTGTGTAGATCTGATTCAGCAGGGTTGGGTTTCCTGCTTTAGCGATGCCCTCAAACACACACTGGAACTTCTTCTTTAGAGCAGATTTAAGTTTATGCTGACAAACTGCAGCACGGCATTCTGAATAAAGAAACAAAGAATATGAGGTCATGTTTTATGACATCACCATGACAAATTTGTTTGAATGTCGGTCCATCTCTTTAAATATCAGTAAATGTCTCATTCATCCAGCAGCTTCAATCTTTAGAGAAATCTTCTTACTGCTCTGCAGACGCTCAGCCAGCTCCTCCTGCTTCATTGTTCTCAGGAAGTCCACTGTGATCTTCACTAATGCCTCTCTGCTGCTCTTCCTCTGCTCTTCATCCTCCCTCTCTAAGCATTCTGGGTAATCTGGACTCAGGATCTTCTGGATCTTCTTCAGCTCGTCCTTCACAAAAGTGATGATGTTGTCCTCCAGCAGCTGGAACAGAATACTTTATGAACGACCCAATCAGACTGAAATCATGGAGCCAAACATCAGATCCATGTTGGACACACTGACAATCCACTGGTCTCCAAAGAGCAGCATGGAGATGACTGTGAGCAGAATAGATGTAACAGTAGTTGTTGGACATGTACAGACCTGAAATATGGAGTCCAGCTGTGTTTGATGCTGCTGGGCAGACTGACCACTGGGACCCTCTGAGCTCTGCTGGTCCACTCTGTGGAGGAACCATCAAGAATGAGTTCGAGCAGGGTAAAGATCCAGTCAGTGATATTTGTACAAAGACAGTCACTCAGATGACTCTCTGTAACTGTAAATTCTTGTAAATCCAGCTGATCCTACTGATAATCAACATCTCATCTTACTATTTGTATTTAGTTTCAGTCATCTGCGAAGCTTTTACATTCAGAGAATTCAGAGCCAAAATCATTTAAAGTTCAAAGTGGAAACCTGATGCTTTACAGACATAACCTCAAGCACTTAATGGAAAATGTTTGACATAAAATTGAATTCCAATCAGGATGACTGGGAGCAAAAGACCAATTATGTATGAGGAAGTCTCCCAAGTAAAAACCAAAATGAGCTGCAAAAATGTCCTCTTTAGGGTCAGCAGCTGTAAATCAGTCCCTCAGCTCAACAACCTGAGATGATTTAGGTGATTTTGTTCCCCAAACTTCATCATTTGTCCTTCCCGACTTGAACACAGCGCTACTGACTAGTTGCGACTCAGATTTCCTGATAAACCATCTGAGAGGTTGAAGTGTCAGCTATTTTTCATGACAGAGGCAGGCTACACTACAGAGCCTGGAAGGGTTGAATAATATGGTTACCTGGTTCAGAACCCACAGACCTGTCTGTTGTTCTGGCACAAACTTGTGAGACAGCAGGAGTATTTAGTCTGAGCTGTTCTCTAAGCTCTGTGATGAAGGAGCCTCCAGAGCTTTACCAACTAGAACTCAGTGTAAAAATGAGATGCAGCTCTTTGAATCCTCCAGCTCTGTCCTTTCACTCTGCTGCAGCTCTCTCTCCTCCTTAAGTGGCTGAGTCACCTGATCCACAGAGCCAATCAGACCTTTCAGCCAGTATCTCCTGTTCAACCAGAGCATGCATGATTTTAACACACAGTTCTTTATTCCTTAAATGACCCTGAACACCAGCACCATACTGGTGTCAGCATCTTTCACACACCTGTCCAAATCAAACACCATGATGGCAACGCAACATTACACAATACACAACTATAGTTAACACCACCAACTAGTAGTGTTGTAGGGGTGGCTGTAGCTTAGTTAATCATAGAAATGCTTGTATGAATGGGCGCTTTGAGTGCTCAGACAGAGTAGATAAGAGCGAGTCCATTTACCATTTACTTCAGTTGTAGTACTTGAGACCGGTCTTGGTCTAGAGACTGCTTTTTGATGGTCTTGTCGTGGACTCGGATATTGAGGACTTGGGATTTTATTTCAAGACCAGTTGAGTCCGCAACTGTGGAAATATCACTAAATTGCCAGAATATTGTCTAATTTATTTGTTAACATTCTTGCTTTTATTGGATGCAAAACGTACTGATTCAAATCTAGAAAAAGATTGAGTTCTTTTGCCTTCTCCTAGGAGCGCACTCCGTGGACTCCACCCTGGCTACGTCACTGCTATTATCACCACTTGCGCCTGTATCACTTCACTGCAATTTGCTATCTATCACAGGGCACGGACAGTTTCATTCACAATGTGCATGTTTGATCTTGCTATGGTCAGGCCTGTGCTTGACTTCACAGGCTACAGAAATCAAAATGACAACCGGCATGAACGTGAGGAGAAGTACAGTTGTGTTCAAAATAATAGCAGTGCATTCAAAAACATGAATAAAGCTCAGAATCCTTAAATTGTTTTTATTTCCAGGCATTGGGGATACTGCACATTATATTCTAAATCAAAACATGTAGAAAAATGTATAAATTTTCAGCTAGCATTATGTTAGCTCAAAAATGCTGGATGATGCATTTTTTACAAAATGTTGGGGTTGGGGTGATTTGTGCCAGAGGGCCTGGGTTAAGTTGTGCCAGTGGCACAACTCCCCCCCACTATTATTTATTGTAACTGTACACTGTTTTCTTTTCTTTTATCACTAAAACTATGTGACATTCTTTATTTTAGACCAAAAATAGAAATAGATCATCATGGCACAGAATTATAAGAGGAAGACAGGCAGGGCTTCCACCAACTGCTCCACCAATTACCCAGTTCTGCTCATTCTGGACAACCATGAATCTCACTGAAGGTGGTGACAACTACTAAAGAAAATATGCTCATCCTGCCACCCCACACTGCTTGCAACCTTTAGACAAAATAGTCTATTACTCAATGAAAACCTACTACAACAGTGTAATGGATGGATGTGCACTAATCCTGGTAGAACCGTGACGATTTATGAGGTCCCAGAACTTGTAAACCAAGCATTCATGTCAGAAATGACACTCAAAACCATCACATCAGGTGACGGGCATATTCCCAGATGAAGATTATGCCCCATTAATGCTAACAGACAGGCCAAACCCAGAAGAGACCTCCACCAGTGCTGCTGCTGATTTGCCTGGACCATCACATGAGGAGCCAACCCATGCCACAGGTCTTGAAGCAGGTCCAAACCCAGATGAAGCACCCATTCTTCCAGAACTAAATCCCAAGCAATCAGCAAGTGACAAAACTGGTTATTCTGCCCATTTGGGTTATTAATCTCCAGAGACCCTACTTCTCTTGCTAAAACTCACAGCAAGAAGGCCCATAATGAGAAGAAAGAAAGTAAAATCAAAAATCATGACCGACACACCTGAGAAAATGGAGCTGGAGAAGGCACAAAAAGAAAAAGATAAGAAGATAAAATGGCTGAAAAGGAAAAGAAAAAGAATGAGAGGCTGAAGTAAAGGGCTCTCAAAGTATCAAATCAAACTAAACTCATGATGGACTATGATGAAGCAGAAGATGGCCTGGAGGACACATGACAGAGAAAATGAAATGGGTGAAAAGGAGAAAAGGAATGAAAATAAGACAAGAGGGACTCTTAAAGTGTCCAAACCAAAAAAGAAAATGGTTGTCTCCATCAGCTCAGAAGAGAGTGACATTTCCATCCCACTTAACAACATGACTATGACTATGAGAGTTCAGATGTCCAGAATGATGATGATGGTGACAAGGATTTGTCTGCTGGGGACTTTGTAATTGTAAACTTTGCAGGCAAAACCAAATCCTACAACTACATTGGACTGGTTGAGAAGGTTGATGGTGTTGACATAAGTTTCTAAGGTAAAGAGTAGATGTGCATAAGAAAATACCCACACCACAAAAACTTGGTGGTTCAGCCAGAAGGGAGCAGAAATTTATATTCCCCTGTAGCATTGACAAGTGGGATGTTATGTAGTAGGCCAGCTCTGTGAAGAGAACTGCAGTCAATTTGGTCTTCATTTAATTTTGTTATGAACATATCTTCATGTGGTGCTAGGCCTTGTTTAAGAAAACTGACCTTTGATGTGCTCATGTGGTGCAATAGGTTTGTAGAAAAGTAACCTTTGATGTTGTAAAATAACTTTAAATAAACCTTAAATGACTCATTTTGTATTGTATTTGTCTAGCTTTTATATAGCATTACCGTTTCTGAGATCAAAATATACTGTTTTTCTTCAATAATCAATGGCACAATTTACCCCAATGCATTCTCTCCAAATGCACAACTTACCCCGCACCGGGGGCAAGTTGTGCCACAAGACCACTTTTTTTCAGAAGGTTATAGTTCTTAAATACCGTATTTCAGATCCAAAGTGATTGTTCCCAGGGATGCACCACATTTTGAAATATATATTTTAGTTGGAAGCATTACTATGATGATCTTGCTTTAAAGTCACTTTAAGTAAAAACTGGCACAACTTACCCCACTCTCCCCTATATAGCGTCAAATCACAACAAACAGTCGCCTCAAGGCGCTTTGTATTGTGGGTGTAACAAAGGGCTGACCCTAACCCTAACAATAGGGAACAGAGGGGTGATATTTTTTACTTACAGTCTGTGAAAGATAGTGTTTGTCCCCACTTTAGCCGGCAGCCGTAAATCAGTGAATCCCTTATCATTTATCCTTTAACCTGCATTTATCTGAGAGATGAATTGTTGAGCCTCAATAGGGGTGGCGAACGTTTTTTGCATATTTTGATAGGTGATTCTCAGTCGAGCTGGGTAGATGATGCCGAAGCGGAGCCCCTCGATCTCTCGCAGCCACTTTCGGATGTCGTTGAATGCAGCACGGGCCTTGGCTACTTTAGCCGTGTAGTCTGGAAAGATTGAGATAACCGCTTCATTAATCTTAATCCTTTGTTTCTCCCGGGCAAGGCGAAGAAGGTTTGTGCAATCTTGGTAGTAGTGGAAGCGAGCTATGATCACTCGCAGTGGATTCCCCTACTTTGGCACTGGAAACAGCGAGCGGTGTGCCCTGTCCAGTAATGGCGCGTCTTTCACGTTGAAGGCTTGTTGGAGTAGTGCTGCAACTGAGGATGCGGAACAGCCCTGAGCTTCAGGTACACCCGTTATTCTAACATTGTTCCTTTGTGACCTTGCTTCTAAGTCATCACACTTGTCCTGTAGGTTGTCAGCTATAGTAGTGAGACGTTTCACTTCGCTCTGGAGGTGCACAACGTCATCCGTGCATGTAGACAAGCATTCTTCCACATTTTTAACCGTAGCGCTCAGTGTGGACAGATCAGTTGAAATCGCTGCCCTGTATTCTCTTAGCTCCGACCTCGCTGCAGTTATGTCAGATCTGATAGCAGACATCTCGCCCTCCAGGACGGTTCGGACTTCAGTCTTCAGAGCTTCGATAAGCTCTTTGCGTAGGGAAGCCAGTAGTTTGTTCTTAAGAGACCCAATGTCCCTCAGATGCACTGTCGCCTTCTGGTCTCCATTTTCCCCTAGTGCCCCTTCACTCGAGACCGAGGCTGGGATCGGAGTTGTAGGCCTCGAGGCCTGCAGTGTCGTTTGCCGCCCTTTCAATGATTTTCCAGCCATTTTTTAGTGTTTGCAGGTTTATCAAGCTTTTGAGAGATATTCACGGAGATTGTGGAAAAGTCCGTCTAAGAAAAAACGACTTTTAGATAGTTGCCCCGCGGTGCTCCAAAAAAAACTCCGTCTTACTCCATTGATCGCTCAACAGCACCCCCCAGGCTTTTTTTAACAATAGCGGAGGGCAGTGGTAGTTTTTCAGGGCAACAATTGCGCAGTTAGGCCACTGGCAGTAATTTTCTCAGGCAACAGTGAGCCAGTCAAGGGGACCGTGCCTGGGGACCATGGTGGCAATATCACCAGGTGATAATGAGCACCAATTCTGAGCCAGGGCCACAACATGGTCTCTTTTAACGCCATGCATGCAACCCGATAAAGGGACAAACCAGACAATCCATGGTCTCCAGAATATTTGGGAGATGGGTGTCTGGAATGATAATACTTAATAAGAGAGAAACACGCACATCCACAAAAATTAAACTGGGTGCTGGATCCGAACAGAACTCAATGAAAAAGGAGGAGGTCCGCACACCAACAAGCTCCTGGAAATATTTTAATCCATCGGTATTTCAGAAAGTAACGTTTCGGGCCGCAATGCCCTTCTTCAGACTTAATTAGGAAATGCTACACACCTGCTTAAATACCCGCCCTTCACCCAAAAATTGGGTAAAAGGTGCCATTCAATGTCCGCATAGAAAATAGGACAAAGACGACTTAAGATAGGATGTACCACACTGGGCTGTCACATAACAAATAGGGCAGACCATTTATCTAACATCACATCAGTGTAGCATACCTCAAAAACAATTAAAAATACCATTACAATACTAGTCACATACAATACAGGCCATTAAAAATATACACCAAATACATATCCGATCCTCAAAAAAGTCCCCACAGTCCAGTCTCATATACATATATATATACACACCTGTTATGGGTAAAGAACGTCTATATCAAATTGGACAACAATAATCAAATTTCCCATACCCAGAGATAAAAAAAAAAAAACATAGCCCATTTGCACCAGAAGCGGCAGCTGACCAAAAAGGATAATTATAGAAAGGGTCTTACATCAAACTCTTCATTGAGTCCAGACGGAGAAAGTGTATTGAGAGTGAATATCCAATAAGTTTCTCTTTGCAGTAAGACAGAATTAATGTCACCTCCGCGTGGTGATGGAGTGACAGATTCTATGCCAAAGAACTGCAAAGCAGAGACACTATGTATGGCCTGTGTAAAATGCACTGCTACAGCACTTTCGGTGTTTTGGTTGCGAATGCTAGACCGATGTTCTGATATACGGGTTTTCAGTGGTCGCGTGGTTTTGCCAACATATGCCAAACCACATGGGCATTTCAACATATAAATCACATTCTTAGTTTCGCATGTGATGTTACTCTTTAGTAGTAAAGAGCTTGCCTGACCGTGGATGACGGAAGGTGGTCATCTGACGTGTGAAATTGCACTGAGTGCAGTGTCCGCACTGGTAATTACCAAATGGTTTATCTGTGCGGTCATGTTCAGTCTTGGGGCTGGGAAGATAAGATTTAACCAGATGATTTCTAAGATTAGGAGGTCTCTTGTATACAAATCTGGGACATGCATATAAAGACTTAAGAGAAGGATCAGAACTAATAATGTGCCAATGTTTCTTTATAATATTTATTAACGCGGTCGAATAGGGAGAATACTGAATACTGAATAATGCAGGAATGATGAGCCTTGGAACCCTGTGCCAGCACCTTCAGGCATTTGGCTCCTGCAGCCTGAACGCTCACCTCTAGTCCTGGTTGGGGGCCTGCATGGGGGATGGGGGGTGGGGTGGCACTGCCCCCTGGGCACAACCATTCATTAGTGAGACCAAGCTGCCCCATCTGTCCTATGACGGATCCCTGTCGCAGGATGGTGGTCCACAGAACAGCCAATGGGGGCCTTCCAGCAAATGCAGTTTCTCATACCCTTCCACTCTCAGGACCAGCTATCCTCCAGCCACTCGGGCTCTGGGGGCAGGTCCACCATGCTGGTTTTCCACCTAGAAGCCTTCCCCTAGTCCGGTCTGTATGGGCTTCAGAGCACAAATTGGAACACAGTTGCAAAGTGCCCGTAATCTCTAACCCACTGATTGAAAAACCATTCACGTCTAATGACTGTTATAGTAAGAATTGTTAAAATAGTTGTTTGCTGTTGGAATAGAACTGCTTCTAATGTATTTATTGCTTGTTTGTTCCTTATTCCACCTATTATATAATTTAGAAAACCTTGGTGTTTTTGTACCCTTGTTGCATGTTGTTGCCCTGAGGCAACAAACCAAAATCTGGTGGGGTTCGGAGGGGACATATTTTATGACTGATATATTATCAGGGACCCTCAAGCTCCAAAAAACTAAGGTAAAATTTTTTTTCCTCCTAAGATAAAAATTCATGCCATAGAGCAGGGATGGGCAAATCCAGGCCTCGAGGTCCGGTGTCCTGCAGGTTTTAGATGTGTCCCTGATCCAACACACCTGAATCAAATAGCTGAATTACCTCCTCAGTATGCAGTCAAGTTCTCCAGAGTCCTGCTAATGACTTCTATATGTGATTCAGGTGTGTTGGATCAGGGACACTTCTAAAACCTGCAGGACACCGCACCTCGAGGCCTGGATTTGCCCACCCCTGCCATAGAGGGTTAACAGGAAGAAACCTCCAGCAGAACCAAGCTCAGGGAGGGGCAGTCATCTTCAATTCCACCTTGGCCCAGGCCTCTCCCTCTCTCTGTGTGGAGTTTGCATGTTCTCCCCGTGCTTGCGTGGGTTTCCTCCGGGCACTCCGGTTTCCTCCTACATTCCAAAGACATGCACTTATTGGGGTTAGGTTAATTGGCTATGCTAAATTGTCCATAGATATGAATGTGAGTGTGAAAGGTTGTCTGTCTCTCTGTGTTGGCCCTGTAACAGGCTGGCGACCTGTTCAGGGTGTACCCTGCCTCTTTCCCTATGACAGCTGGGATAGGCTCCAGCCCCCTCACGACCCTGAACAGGATGAGCAGAAGTGAATGGATGGATGGCGGATGATCCCTTTTTGGCACAGCACCCCCGCCTCCCCAAAACATAAAAATGACAACCATGAAACGAGGGTGAATCAACCATGTTCAAGGGCAGCATTTCCTCTACTGCATACTGTCCGACCAACTTCTACAGCTCTTTCCCGCTTACTGGTTTGTACCAAAGTCCAGCTTTTGTTGTTTGGGTGCTGGGGGGCTTCCTGCATTAGCCGCAGCTCTGCTTCGCACCACCTGTTGCGACTCACTCTGTAAGTGTGACTGTGCCGTGCTGTGATTCCAGATGTTTCTTCATATTTGACGTAGTGTTTTTGAAGCTAGATAGCACTTTGTGTCCTGCACAGAGTGCACAGCTAACCTTGATATTGTCATGTTTAGCTGACACAGACTCACAATAGTTCCTGTCTAGAAGAAAGAAGAGCTTTATTTGTCACATACATATAGTGAAATTCATTCTCTGCATTTAACCCATCGCACACATGGAGTATGTAGTACACACAGCACAGCATGGAGCAGGGGGCAGCCAAAGGGCGCCCGGGGAGCAACCTGGGGGGGTGGGCTTGCTCAGGGACCCACAGTGATGCCAGCCCGAGGATTTGAACCAGGGTCCTCTCAGTGATGAACCCTCTTCTTCTCCCCTAGGCCACCACTCCAGGCTTACAGCTAGAAAACACGCAGCTCTCTCCTCCCTCAATTGCTTACGTTTGTGTTGCCTTGCTGTTATTGTCCTCACGCTGAAAATGGGACTAAATTGTTGCATTGGCCAGACATCACTCCCCGAGACTCAAGAAGAAAGCAAAAATATATTCAGTTCAATTCAATTTTATTTATATAGCGCCAAATCACAACAAACAGTCGCCTCACTTTAATCTGATTACTGGACTGCAAATAGTAATGCATTAGATTACTCATTACTGAAAAAAGTAGTCAGATTAGACTTACATCACTGCTTGTGAAGAGGTAGAGTTGGTGTACAGTGAGTAGCCCTATTTAAGTACTGTTCTAGTCCATCGTTACTTTAAAAAATGACGGTCAGTTGATCTGAAAAATTTCATGAACTTTGCACATATCCTCAAGTGCAGTCGCAAAGACCATCAAGCATTATGATGAAACTGGCTCCGATGATGAAATGCCAAGAGTGTGCAAAGCTGTAATCAAAGCAAAAGGTGCCTACTTTGAAGAATCTAAAATTTAAAACATATTTTGGTTTATTTAACACTTTAAAGTTTACAACATGAGACATTAGTTCCGGCATAGTCTGAATAACTTCAGTATTAATGTACAATGTAGGGAAAAAGTAAAAACATTATATCAGAAGGTCTGTCCAAATTCATGACTGGTATGTTGGAGATGTTTTATAGAACTAAGGAGTTCTTCGCTCAGTGACATCCTTTGAGATGTAGCATTGAGACCAGGAAAGAACATTAAGCAGTTAATTTAAATTAGACGCAAAACTGACAGCTATCAGAGTTCATGTTACTGACATCTCACCTCTCTGCAGCAGATGCCTGCTGGCCTTTAAAATCATGTGGTGGACTTTTAGACCGGTCACTCTTGAAGGACACACAGCTGGGTCCAGGTTCAGGTTCAGGTTCAGGTCCAGGTCCAGGTGGGTTCCTGTGAATAATGATGCAGTAGTGATGTGAGTGCTGAGCTGTGACATGGAGAAGAGTCATGGACAGTTAGAGATGGTCATCTCACCTCTGAGCTTTGGTCTGGCTCTCATGTTCCCCACACAGAGTGGTTTTAGAGGGAGGGACTCCCTCCTCTCTGTCCTCATACTGATCCATGCTGCTGAATTCACATCAGCTCACACACACTTTGTACCTTCACCTGCAGAGGAAACACAAATCATTCATGGTCACATCAGCTGACAGCTGCAGAGCTCATGTCTGATGTGTTGGAATAACATCCAGGATTCTATAAGTAAAAAACTTGCTTGTGGATGTAAGAATGATTAACTTCAACAGAACTTCGACAGGATTCCAAGGGAGGCTGAGGACATTGAGTCCGAAAGGAGGTGAAGGGAGCCATCAACCTGAAGAAGGAGTCCTATTGTGATTGGTTAGCCTGTGGGACTCTGGAGGCAGCTGATAGGTATTGGCAGGCCAAGCGGAACACAGCTCGGGCAGTGGCTGAAGGAAAAACTCAAGTGTGGGAGGAGTTGGGTGAGGCTATGTAAAAAGACTTTCGGACGGGATCGAAGCGATTCTGGCAAACCATCAGGTGACTCAGGAGGAGAAAGCAGTGCTCCACTCACACGGTTTATAGTGCAGGTGGGGTGCTGCTGACTTCAACTGAGGCTATAGTCGGACGGCTGGAAGGAATACTTCGAGGACCTTCTGAATCCCATTGACATGCCTTCTGTAGTGGAAGCAGAGTCTGGGGACGAGGGGGGTGACTAGCCCATCACTGGGCGTGAGGTCATTTACGTGGTTAAACAACTCCCTGGTGGCAGGGCCCCTGGGGTGGACGAGATTCGCCCTGAGATCCTGAAGGCTCTGGATGTTGTAGGGCTGTCTTGGTTGACACGCCTCTGCAACATCGCCTTGAGATCGGGGGCAGTGCCATTGGATTGGCAGACCTGGGTGGTGGTCCCCATCTTTAAGAAGGGAGACTGGAGGGTGTGCTCCAAATTCCGGGGGATCACACTCCTCAGCCTCCCTGGTAAGGTCTATGCCAGGGTGCTGGAAAGGAGTGTCCGCCTGTTAGTTGAACCTCGGATCCCAGAGGAACAATGCGGTTTTCATCCTGGTCGTGGAATGCTGGACCAGCTCTTTATCCTCTCAAAGATATTCTAGAGTGCGTGGGAGTTTGCCCAACCAGTCTACATGTGCTTTGTGGATTTGGAGAAGGCATTCGCCTTCGTCCCTCGGGGTATCCTGTGGGAGATCCTGCGGGAGTATGGGGTGTCTGGCCCATTGTTGCGGGCCATTCAGTCTCTGTACAACTGCAGTGAGAGCTTGGTCCATACAGCCGGTAATAAGTTGGACTCATTTCCTCTAGGTGTTGGACTCTGCTAGGTCTGCCCTTTGTCACCGATTCTGTTCATAATTTTTATGGACAGAATTTCTTGGCGTAGCCAGGTGGCGGAAGGCTTCTTCCTTGGTGGCCTCAGAGTCTTGTCTCTGCTCTTTGCAGATGATGCGGTCCTGTTGGCTTCATCAGGTGGTGTCCCCCAGCTCACAGTGGAATGGTTCACAGCCGAGTGTGAAGCGGCTGGCATGAGAATCAGAACCTCTAAATCTGAGGTCATGGTCCTCAGCTGGAAAAGGGTGGAGTGCCCTCTCCGGCTCAGGGATGAGTTCCTCCCTCAAGTGGAGGAGTTCAAGTATTTTGGGGTCTTGTTCATGAGTGACGGGAGATCGACAGACGGATCGGGGCTGCTTCTGCAGTGAAGCGGAAGCTGCACTAGTCTGTCGTGGTGAAGAGGGAGTTTAGTGTAAAACTGAAGCTCTCGATTTACCGGTCGATCTATGTTCCTACCCTCACCTATGGTCACAAGCTTTTGGTAGTCATCGAAAGATGACTACCAAAAGCGGAACTCATTTCCTTCCTCCTGCTTAGGCTCCTGCCCCCGCGTCCCAGCCCCGGATAAGCGGAAGAGAATGGATGGATGGATGGATGGATGCATGGATGAATGGATATCTGCTCCAATCACCACTGTTTACCTCAGAGAGCAACAACATTTAGCTATCATTTTTTTCATTTTGGTGAAATTATGCACAGTCATCAGTCACCTATACTGTCCTTTAGTTTTGGAGCAGCAGTCTCAGTGGTTACCCTGAAAGCTCTTTTGCTCTCAGAAATAAAGTGACAGCAGACTAAGTCATCGACAGAAATAGCATTTAAAGAGCTAAAATATTCAGCAGCTTTATTTCCTGATCCATGATTCAAAGAGGATCAGCAGTGTTACCGCATTGGAAAATTGGATGTTCCAGTGCATCAAACACAGCTGCAGTCAGAGAAACAGATGCAGAGACAGAGGAACATGTGTTTGAAGAAGAGTTTGACTTTCTTCTTCAAACTCTGCAAAGACAAAGGAGACAGAAGCATCAAGTGTGATGCTTTCAATGGCCATGTTCCTATGACAGTTTTAACAGGATTTTTGACTGAAATTCTTAGTTGTCATTACCGTTGTTTGAATGGGTGCTCATTACTTTTACCTGCCTGATACTTTCTGAATTTAATGAAATTTTTTAAGATTCAGTTTCATAGGAGTGTGTTTGTATGTTTGTTTGTTTGTTTTCTCTATTGTGTGTGTTGTAGAAAGAAACAGCTTTTTTCCCTTTAGTTAGGGTTTTTGTGCAGGAAGTTGGAATCAAACCAAAGAGACCTAAATGTCCTGGAAATATATTTTTCCTTTGACTATTAGAAGGAAACTTAGTCCTAAACAGAAGTCTTCGGTACACCACCAACCCATTCATGTCTCTAACCCTTTTTACCCACTTGGCAACCAGGGCTGCAACTAACGACTATTTTGATAGTCGATTAGTCATCGACTATACTGTACAGAATGTCTGTACCCAATTTCATACATTTCTGGTAAACTAAATCTTTTGCTCTCCATATAAACCCATTACAATATTTGGGGTGTGGTCACGGCTGCAGTGTGCAAAATGGGGCATGGGTCTGTTTGATTTTTTTGATCAGGATGATGTCAAGAATGTTGAAACCAAATGTCATGCATATCAGAGAAACTAAACCTTTGTTGTCCATGTAAAGTTTGTTTCATTATGTAGGGGGTACTATTGTGGCAATAGTCATTGTTTCTCCATTTATGGATTCCGTGTGGGTCTGTAAATTAGAGAACCTTCAACAGCTTTTGATGCTCTACATGTCTAGATGATTTTGAGCCAGTTTGGTGTCATTGGGTCAAATGCCCTAGGAGGAGATGGTCAAGTACGAGGTGTGCAAAATCGCTGACTCAGCAAAGGACAAATTTCAAGCCAAGATGGCTGATTTTGTGTGGGGTTGCCGTAATAATATTTTGCCCACATGAACTCTGTCTGTATGAAATTTCATGGTTGTAGGATGAACATAGGAGCCCCAAAAATGAATTTACCCTGTGGCGCTTTTCACCTGGAGTTAGATTTTCGTGAAAAAACAAAATTTTTCACCAGACCTGACCTCCATGCAAAAATTGATGACTTTTCATGAATCTTCAGGAGGTTAAATTTGTGATTAAAGCCAGAGAAAGAATAATGATAAAATTAAAAAATTAAAAAATAATAAAAAAAATAATAATGAAGAATTTGAGTGAAAACAATTAGGCGGTTTTCCAGTCACCCTGAACTATACCTTTTTGGAAACCATTCAACCTGATCCACATCCCCATGGGGTCCATGGTCACTTGCAACCACGTCCTATGCAACATCGAGGATTTTTGTGCATTTTTGAGCTTTTTGCCAAGTGAATGCAAATTTCATTATATGTTTTCATTATATGTTTACATATATATGACAATAAAGTCTTCTTGATTCTTGATTCTTCTTGATTCCAATAGGCTCCTTGCTGACCATTTGGTTGGCTCGGGCCTAATTAAATTTAGTCCATACAGTCTCACTCATGTCAAAAAACATGAGTTGATGGTGGCTGTGGCTCAGGAGGTAGAGCAGGTCATCTACTAATTGGAAGGTTGGTAGTTTGATTCCTAGCTGCTTCAGTCTGTGTGCCAAAGTATCCTTTTGCAAGATACTGAACCCCGAGTTGCTCTCCAATGCAACTGATGGAGTATGAATATGTGTGAATGTTAAACAGAAAGCACTTCCATGTAGAAGGAAGTGCTTGTGTGAATAAGTGAATGAGGCATGTTGTATATAGCGCTTTGAGTGAGAACCAGTCCATTTACCACAAAGAAAAACAGAATCTGTAACACTGAGCAAAGGAATAATTTGATCAACAGACAACTGAGACAAAACATTACCAAAATGAAAGAGGAAGAGAATAACTAATACAGAGGTTAGACATCCATACATATAGAAGCTTAATGCTAAGGGAAATAGACCAAAACACAAGGAACCAGACACCCCCATTAAAATGGAACAGAAACTATATTTCAAGAAACAATAACTAAAGCTGGGAACACAGAAATTCCTGAACCAAAGGTTGAAGAACAGCTTGTTCTGAATGCTGCTGTCTAGATTTGAACTGGCACCAAGAAATATGAAGTAATTACTGCAGTACTGGTTAACACTGCCTGCCTGTTCAGTTTTCAAAGAATTTTTAAGTCTTATTAATGACTTTTTAAACATTAAACTGACTTGCTCTGAATTATATTAAGGACTTACTGACTCTTTTGTGCCTGGGTGCTTATTTAGGTTGTTAAATGGGGCTCTGGCACAAATCCCGAGGTCGGAGCTAGTAAACAAAGGACAGCAAGCTATTGCCATCAGAGCTCCCAAACTGTGGAACAGTCTGCCCACTGAGATCAGAATGGAAACCGCCTGAGTGTTTTTTAAATTTCTTCATAAAATATAATCAACCTGATTTGGAGCAAGTTATGTTCACAGCATAAGCTACCATGTAGATATTGACTAGTAAGAAGTGAACCACCTTTGTAGTCCAGACTTTGCAGCAGCTGAAGTCTGAATCAGGGCTCAGCTGGAGGAGGAGGCTGGGCGAGAGGGAGGTCTGGGCTCCACTGCTCAGGATGCCGGCCTGGATAACCAGAAGAACGTGGATGTTTGTATTGTTTTGATGCGTGTCATGAACTGTAGAACGAGCATCGTTCATAATACGCCACAATTTAAGTCGCAATTCATTTATTTTTTGGGTGTTATTTTCTCAAATTCAATGTTTGCAGTAATGCGTTTTCATATATTTAACATTAATTAATTTTAAGTTTTTTTTAGGGGTGAGACTCGATTTAAAAAATTAATATAATTAATTAAAAGCTTTGTAATTAATTAATCGAAATTAATCACATTTTAATCACATTTAAATATTTAACATGAGAACTATTAATTAAAGTTTGGTTGATGAATGAATCAATATACATAAGCTTAAACTTCAAAATCTTGTTTATTTTCCCACCAGTCTGCTACACAGACCAATGAAGGGTGGAAGTGCTGCTGTGATAAGCAAACACCTGAAATTAAAGTTAAGCATCATAACTGGATAGTTTTATTCAACATTAATGTCTCACTTGTTATAGTTGGAAATTAATCATTCTCTCAGCTGTATTACTTGAAGTTGAAATCTGTGATGTTTGTTTTAACAGCTTATTTTGAATAAAAGAATTAAAATTAAACCACAAAAAGGAGAAAAAGTTTGTTCTCCCTTTAACCAGCTGCTTTTACACAGCTGTGCTTCGCACTCACACTACTAGGCAACATGAGCTACGCAGAGGTGAGGGCAGGTGACGCTGATATGAAGGCTAGCTGCTCACTTCCGACCTTTGCGGTCTTCGTGGGCTGCAAAGGACCCGGTGGGCCGGGTCCTTCGAACGATGCGGCCATATGTCTATGGATGCGGCCCCTGAATTTGGACATTGTGCGTCGATATAATTGGTATGCCTGGAATTCGTGCACAGAGAAACCTTCCACGGTGCAAAGTGCGATTAAAATGCATTAATTTTAATTCGTTATTTTCCCTGTAATTAATTAATTGAAATTAATCCGTTAAAGTCCCACCCCTAGTTTTTATTCTTTGTTGGTTCGAGCGTAACTGTTCATAATGCACGATGTTCAGTGCTGCACGGTTAAGCATTTAAAGTGCGATTCATTATAGAAGAATGTGATTAGTGGTTTCAGATGCCTTTGTTAAGACAGGTTTTGACATTGTCCATTAAACAGGCATAAATTTAATTTGATATCTGAGTGTTTCTTTTTTAGACTAGTTTAGACTAATTTGTTTTTCCTTGTTTAGTCAACTAAGAAATTAGTTGCCAGGAACATCCCTAGCTCTGATCTCTGATTCAGGATCTGTTTTTAATACAATAAGAATGACCCTGTAGTGGTCTGAAAAGGCCTCATAAATATCACCATATAAACCTGAGTGAAAGCAGAAACTCCGGCAATCTGTGGTTTTAGTTTGTTATTTGTTGTTTACATTATCACACATGCAGACTGACAGCTGCAGGCCATGGATTTTTTTAGATAAACTTTATTGATTCACACAGCCAGTGAAGTGCAAAATGCCTGCATAATGATGGTGATTCACATCAACATATTAGAAACATGTAAAATTACTCCATGAAAATACTAAAAGGAAGACTTTAAAATGAAAAAATGTCGTAGTGTGTCTCTAGTATTCCAAGAGAACACTAATGCAACAGAAGGAGACCTGATAGTTGTGAAAACTAGTATCACTGCTTGAAAGATATGAATTTTTTCCAACCTCAAAGAAGTGTTTGAGGAAGTCACTGCAGCCAATCCCTGAATCATAACAGCAACATCAGATCATTGTGAAGCTGTTAGTGAGCTCAGTCCAGCTAAACAGGGAGCTGCCTGCAACATGCAAACTACAGAGACACAAACACTGCAGTCCCAAACTAAAGCTTGTTACAATTTGTGAATTGGATCCAGCTTTACTTTCTAAATTGCATTTTAAATTTGTGAACTGGCCGTAAAAATAATTTGAAGAACAGGCATTAAAGGTGCAACACGGGGAGCTGTTCCTCTAGACTAACATGACCTTTGGTCCTTCCTGTTTCTCAGGCTTCCACCATTACATCCAAGCAGAATCCAAAATGGATCAAGAGCTGTCTGCACTTGTTCTGAATCTACCATGGCAAAAAAAAAAAAATTTAGACTATGTAACATTTAAGAAAAAAAATCAGCTTCGATGGAGGATTCCAAAATAAAAGCCCTGCTCTCAGAGTCAGACCTGTTTTCAGTAAAAATAAAAACGCTCGGCACCTGTCATTGGTTTAATAATAATATGAAGTACATAAATATGGAAGCTGTGCTTTGAGTTTGTAACTGGATGCAGCGCGGCTGTGAAAAACTGTCATTCAGAGAAAGGCGAAACATTCGAACAAAGAGTAGAAGTCCTGGAGGAACTTCCAGTGCTTTAGGTTACAGAAAGAGATCAAACCTTTAATGACACAATGTTTCAAAATAAATGATAAACTGCTTCTAACATTTTCATGAAAACATGAATTCAGAAACAGCTCTGCTGCTCTGATTCCAGAATTATACTCACACACAGTAAAAGACTGAAGAGTTTAATGGTCCTCGGTGCTCCAGCTGTGAGTCCGTTACTGTGGAGCATCAGATCTCTGCTGGAACTAAGCTGCACACAGCTGATGTTAGCCAGGAAAACATTCCAGGCTGCTTCCATTACCTTCACGTGGAGCTTCACACGGAGACGATCATCTGACACCAAGTCCAGGCAGGAGAAGTGAAAGTTTGAGAGGGAAGAAACACCCAGACGTGAGCTTTCAGGTAAGTTTGAATGAGCAAAATCAGGAACTGGTCCAGTTGTTCAGAATGAGGAAACTCAGGAAGCTATCCATTAAGAGTTGAGTTCAGTTTCATCTTCACAAACAACTGGAAAGGTTTGTTAAACGCTTTACAGAAATCAGTGTCAGTGTCCTGTTATTGAAAGTAGCCTCCAAAATGATCTATTTATCTTGTAGTAATGATTTTTATTGAAAGTGTTTTCACTGCACTTTAAAGAATTCACTGTAGTTTAGTCTGAATTGTTGAAATAAGTTGTCATCGGTGTTTCTATCAGTTTAATAATATCTGTGTTCTCATATAGAGCATCATTATCACACTGATGAACATTATTGCTGGAACACTGCAGTCAGTGTGTCCTAATGTCAGTAGCATTACATGTGAAGAGTTGTAGTGTCTGACAGTGACCACTGGAGGGCAGTGATGCTGATAGTTTCTCTGGAACGGTCCAGAATCCTGTCAGTGAAGCAGGATTAGATGTTCAGTAACATAACTTCAGGTTTGACTGTGTGTTTTCAGAGTTATGAAGGTGGTTCATTTCTTTTCAGGGTCCATCACCATGGAAACTGATGCTGCAGACCTCACATTCCTCAGAGCAGGTTTGGTTGGAGATATACAGGAATCATTCCTTACTGACCAATCAGCTCTCTAGAAAGTATTTAGCATCAGGGTTCTCCATCCAATCAGTTCTATATGATAGGAAGTAAATGAAGGATGTTTTCCATATTTAATGAGAGCCAGTCATGAACATCAGAGTGTACTTCATCTTTTTACCAGCAGAGAGTGACAAACCATCAGTGAACATTCATCACATTTTGATCACATAGAGAGAGAGATTTTCTCTCTCTCTCTCTATGTGATCACCTCCTCTATGTGATGGAGAGAGATCTCCCACCTCCTCTATGTGATGGAGGTGGGAGATCTCACTGTTTTTGTCTGTTTCGGGTCAGATCCCTGTCTAGTAGAGCCCTTTGTCTGCGTTCCTGTCTCAGTCCTGTGGTGTTTTCATCTCTTCACTCTCCATCCAGAATGTGAGTATGGAAGGTCGTTTGTCTCTCTGTGTTGGCCCTGTGACAGGCTGGCAACCTGTTCAGGGTGTAACTCTGCCTCTTGCCCTATGACAGCTGGGAAAGGCTCCAGCCCCCCGCGACCCTGAACAGGATGAGTGGAAGCGAATGGATGGCGTACTCTACATCCACCCACCAGGTGTCCTCACACTCTCCTCCTCTACAGCGCCCTCACCTGTTTTCATCCATCCTTTACATTACTGCCATCTTGTGGCCACAGTTGGTTATTCTCACTGAAGTTTCAGTGTGTGTGTGTGCTGTTAAGAGGCTGAAGATAAACCTACAGTTTTTGATGGAGACCAGCCTGTGAGGCCCCATTTACACGACACCATTTCCACTGGAAACGATGTTTTGCTTCATTTCTGCCTCCCGTTTACATGGATACGTTTCAGAAATGAACTGCATCTACATGCTTTGCCCCCATCCCCCCACCCCCTATTGTGCGGTGCCCCTATGATTGCATATACTTCATACCCACTTTTTGCGCAACTGGTTCCCATTGCCAGGCCACAAGTTGGTGGTGTTTTTTCTTTTGCAAAGCTGGTTTACACAACACGTGCATACACGGAGGGACTCCGTAGGATGTGCCGCAAAGATTTGTTCATTATTTACAGAACAGCCAATGTGAGAGGCTTTGTGTGGACTGACGACGAGGTTGGATTGCTGCTGCACACAACACTCAATTATAAAATGGCAAAAACACAAGAAAAGATTGACAGTGACTCGCGCTACTCGACGTTTGCTGAAGCACTCATGAATCCTAACCCTAACGAGTGTTCATCTATTAGTGTATTCTTTTTTTTTTTTTTTTTTTTTTTTTTTTTTTTTTTTAGCCTGTCATGTCTGGCATCTTTCACAATCGGAATGATGATCCGAATGCACTGATGTACCAAACATATTTGCTTTGACAAGAACAGCTCTATATGTTTCCTATAGGCTCTTCTTGTTAATGTTTGCAATTTTATTTTTATTTATTTATCTTTTTATTTAGTTATTCATGCCAAGTCTGACAGGCAACAAGGAAGGGGCAAGAACAAGAGGTGGGGGGGAGAAAAGGGGGGGGGAAGAAAGGAGATAGAGAGAAAAAAAATAAATAAATAAATAAAAGGGGTTGATATACTCACACACGCACACACACACACACATCCATACACACACCCATATGCACCTACATATACACACACACACACACACAAGTTTATTCAAGTGTATTCAAGTAAAACTGTGGCGGTTGCAACCATATTTTGCATGTGCAACAACTGCAGAGACCTCAAACAGTCAGAGTGGCCTCAGGAGGGGGACTCTGGGGTGGACTCCCACCCCAGAGTCCCCCTCCTCCCCCACCCCCACAGTCTTTTGTATTCAGGAGGACCAGGTGCTAAAGC
The DNA here is from genome assembly GCF_007364275.1 of Archocentrus centrarchus. Classification (NCBI taxonomy): domain Eukaryota; kingdom Metazoa; phylum Chordata; class Actinopteri; order Cichliformes; family Cichlidae; genus Archocentrus; species Archocentrus centrarchus. The sequence continues at coordinate 1,511,376 of NC_044347.1, forward strand.
AGTTCAGGAGTGTCAAAGCTCGCAAAGCTCCAGGTCCAGATGGTGTCTCACCTGCCACACTGAGACACTGTGCTAACGAGCTTGCCCCATTGTTCACGAACATCTTCAACTCCTCACTGGAGGCTTGCCACGTGCCTGTCTGCTTTAAAACCGCTACCATTGTTCCTGTCCCCAAGAAGCCAAGGATCACTGGACTAAATGACTACAGACCTGTGGCACTGACTTCTGTGGTCATGAAGTCATTTGAGCGTCTGGTGCTGTCCCACCTCAAGTCCCTCACAGCCCCCCTTCTGGACCCCCTGCAGTTTGCCTACAGAGCCAACAGGTCTGTGGACGACGCCATCAACCTGACTCTGCACTTCATCCTACAGCATCTGGACTCCCAGGGAACCTACGCCAGGATCCTGTTTGTGGACTTCAGCTCTGCCTTCAACACCATCATCCCTGATCTCCTCCAAGACAAGCTGTCCCAGATGAACGTGCCAGATCCCATCTGCAGGTGGATCATTGACTTCCTGATGAACAGGAAGCAGCACGTGAGGCTGGGGAAGAATGTCTCGGACTCCCGGACCATCAGCACTGGCACTCCTCAGGGCTGTGTCCTCTCTCCTCTCCTCTGCTCTTCTCCCTGTACACCAACTGCTGCACCTCTGACCACCAGTCTGTCAAGCTTATTAAGTTTGCAGACGACATGACTCTCATCGGACTCATCTCAGACGGGGACGAGTCGGCCTACAGGATGGAGGTCAAACGTCTGGTTTCCTGGTGCAGCCACAATAACCTAGTACTGAACGCCCAGAAGACAGTGGAGATTATAGTGGACTTTAGGAAGCACACAGCCCCTCTACCCTCCATCATCCTGACTGACACCCCCATCACCACAGTGGACTCTTTTCGCTTCCTGGGAACTACCATCACCCAGGACCTCAAGTGGGAGCCCACCATCACCTCTGTCATCAAAAAGGCCCAGCAGAGGATGTACTTCCTGCGGCAGTTGAAGAAATTCAACTTGCCAGCAAGGACCATGGTGCAGTTCTATACTGCCATCATTGAGTCCATCCTCACCTCCTCCATCACTGTGTGGTACGCTGGAGCCACCACTAGGGACAAACAGAGACTACAGCGCGTTGTGCACTCTGCTGAGAAGGTGATTGGCTGTAACCTCCCATCTCTCCAGGACCTGTACACCTCCAGGACACTGGGGCGTGCAGGTCGGATCACAGCCGACCACTCTCACCCTGGGCACAGACTTTTTGACCCTCTCCCCTCAGGCAGGAGGCTACGGTCCATACGGACCAGAACCTCCCGCCATAAGAACAGTTTCTTCCCCTCTGCTGTTGGACTCATGAACAATTACCCTAAGACTGTTACCACCACCCTCCACAAACGCTGATGAACCTATGTCTATGCACCTGTCTGACTGCACTGATGTACATATTAGTGGAATATAGTCTACATTCTTCTATCATTTAATTAGTCTCTGCACTGTATATTTTGTAATTTTGTAATATTGTGCTATAGTTATAGCTCTAATATCTCTGTATATTTGCAATTTGTATACTTGTATATTGTCTTATAGTTTTTATACTTATTTGTTTTTTTTCTGTAAGCACGAAGTACCGCAGCAATTTCCTAATGCTGTGAACCTGTTCACCCATATGGCAATAAAACCTTCTGATTCTGATTCTGATTCTGATCTCTGTTCACTCCAATAGACTAGTTCTTATATAGCACTTTTCTACTCTAATTGAGCACTCAACGCACCTATTCAACACGTTTGCATTCACCCATTCATACAAGCACTTCAGTGTGTAACTAAGCTAAGTGCTTATTGTCTACCATTTACACACATTCATACTCCAACGCTTGCATCAGAGAGCACCTTTGGGTTCAGTATCTTGCCCAAGGGTACTTTGGCAAGCAGACTGGAGCAGTCAGGAATCGAACCACCAACCTTCCACTTAGTAGGTGACCTGCTCTACCAACCGAGGCACAATCACCCCATTGGCTGAACGGGTAAATCTAATCTAGAAATAATTGTGTGTGTGACCTCAGGAGGATTCAGCCTGAAGACTCTGCAGTGAGACAGCACCCTGACCCTGAGACTCCCCCTGACAGCTTCAAGCTTCTGATTCCAGTGATCTGCTCTTTGGAAGGAAAAGAAAAGGTCAAAGGTGGAGCCTGAATAGGATTCATTTGCATATTTACTGCTATTTGAATCCATAGCTGAGATTGTTGTTTGTAAATGAAGCCAAACATTTGTCTCCTCCTGGTGTCGCTGGGATAACTGTGCATGTACTCTGATCTGTGAGTGAGTGCAGCACAGCACACAGCAGCAGAGACTGGATACAAGGAGAAGAGCACAAAGGACACACAAACACTGGGAGACATGCTGTTCATTTGATGAGTTTATTAGAGATTTCCATCATGAAGTCATTGTGGGAACGAACTGCAGGGAAAAGAGCAAAGATCCAGAAATCCAATCCAGAGTTTCTCTGTGACAAACACAAACATGTTAAAGACACAAATATACATTAATAGTCTTTAGTGACTGTTCATCCACATCAGTGTTTGTGTTGAAGACATCAGTGTTGGTCTCAGTGTGGTTAACAGCAGTCAGCAGTCCAATTAGAAAAAGCTCATTTCAAACACTTCATGCAGTTCATCTTCTCACCAGCAGAGGGCCACAAATCACCATCAATGAAGACTTCAAGGAGATGTTAGTGACATCAGAGCTGCACATCAACATCTGATCAATATGGAAGTTCATGTTTCTGTCATTGGATCAGTTCAAAAGCACAAAGCATGCATATGTGCTCTTATTGTGAAAAGGTGCTCCTGCTGAGAGCTTCCTTCCTGTCCCGCTGGATGGATTTGAATGAGCTCAGACTTGTTGAAAATGCAGAGGAGCTGGTTGTGAAGTGAGCTTCAGAGAAACACAACATCCTGATATTCACTGTGAAGCTTTGAGTGGAAAAAGACAGAAAAACAACATGTGGATCCTGGAATAATGGCAGCTTCCATCTTTGAAGGACTGAAGAGGAAGAAGTTTACAAGGAATCATTGAGAACAGTTTCAAACATCAACTGATTGAATCCATGAATGTGAAAACGTGTTTGTGAGTGAAAGAGACAGACATGTACAGACTGAACTATCTGTTCAACAGTCAGAGTGTTTCTCTAACAGGAGGACGCTCTTTACACTCAGCTCAGCACAGAGAGGCTGAGGAACCAGGAGATCTGAACCCAAATCCAGGATAAAGAGGTTCAGTGAATGTGGTGTTGAAGGTGTGGAGGTGGATCAGAGTGTCAGAGGAGACTCTGTAGAAGGACAGAGTGCCAGCAGGACAGTCCACATACACTGCTACTCTGTTAGAGCCAGAGGAGGAGGAGGAGGAGGAGGAGGAAGAGGAGATGGATGTTACTCTGTTATTGTGCCAGACAGAATGAGGACCATCATCAGAACAGTCCAGACTCCAGGACTGATCATTCCCTCCAAACAAACAGTCATCATTCTCTCCGTTCCTCCTGATTCTTCTGTAACTCACTGATATATAAACGTCTCCTCTCCACTCGACCTCCCAGTAACAGCGACCAGTCAGACCATCTCTGCACAGCAGCTGATGATGAACATCAAACCTGTCTGGATGATCAGGATATGACTGAACCTCCTCCACATGTGTCACCTTCCTGTTGTTGTCAGACAGTTGTAGTGTTGTGTGTATTGTGTTTGTGTCGATTGTGAGTTGACAGGAATCTGATGGAGAGAACAAACACAATCCAGCTGCAGTTATTGATCCATCATCTGTTCATTGATTGACACTTTGATGATGACTCCTGACATCAGAGATGTGAATGAGTGATGTGACAGTTTGAAGATGGTTGAATGTGTGCTGCTTTGTTTTCATCAATCACATTAAAAACACACTTACACTTCCTCAGACCTGGGCTCAGCCATCGCACTCCAGCAGGCTCCGCCCTGAAAGGAGGAGGGGGGTCAGAGGTTATTTTCTGTCTTCCTCTGAGTGTCTGCGTCTCTGTTTTCTACATGTTTTGAAATTGAATTGAATTAATTTTTATTATTTTATTATTTATTGTCTGAGGCACCTAAAAAGGAATGCATTTTAAATTTCGTTGTGCAACTTCTGTGTACAATGACAATAAAGATTCTGATTCTAAAGGGAGTACTTTCTGTTGGAGCATAAGAGCCAAGGCAGCAGCAGATTACATACCACTGCAGAATGATTATGGCCAAAGACAATACAGGAGAACTAAAGATCTTGGTGTGCATCAGACTGTTTCTCTGCTCTATTGTCAAATGGCTGTTGAGTGTCTCTGATGAAGTGTAGGCACATCCATTTACAAACACAAATGGTAGATCCCTAATTGTGGCCTTTACTAAATGATTCCTGCCTCCATCCACTTCAGAATGCCATAAGTTTGTTTAATGCAGGAACTTTGACTTGACTTGACTTTGAAAAGTGAATGGCAATACCTGCACTGCGGTTTGTACCATGACTTAAAAGAACAGATCCTGGCCAGGCCATTTCCAAATCAACAGCATAATCATGAGAGCTGCGTGTTTCCTGTAGGAATAACATATCTAGGCTTTTATTTTTTATCAGCTCAGTTACCATCCCCTGTTTAATTCTATCTCTCCCTCCATTGATATTCAAAGTTCCTATTCGTAGGCCATCCCTAAGGAATAGGAAAGAGAGAAGAGACAGAAAAATCAGCCACTTCCAAGACAAAGACCCCCTTTTGTTTACCTTCTATGTTTAAGGGAATTTGATCTCTTTTCTTTCCATAGTTTGGTCAATATCTTCTTTAAGTGAAACCTTTTCTGTTTGCTGAGCTCCTCATAACCTACCATCCTTTTCAGCACCGAGTTTATGAGCTGATCTACATCAGGAAAGAAATCTGTAACTTCAACATTGAGCCTACCATATGAATCATCTAATGATCTCTTTTAACCCATAATGCTGTTCATCATCTTGTGACACAATGTCCAAAAATTGGGACAGCGAGTAATCGTCCATCACTCTTAAAATAAAATCCTTTGTTAACAAGAGTTTAACTGTCAGATCACGTATTTCACCTCCGTCTTATGACCCTTCCATTAGTCACTCCATCTGCAGTTTTTAGCCATTTTGAACCTGTGTCTCTATCTCATCTGGGGAAAATAAACCAGGCTCTCCTAGTGATATTCTCCCCCCTCGGTTTTTTAAAGAGGTTTGGGACACTTGGATGATTTATTCAAAGGCTTATAGACACCAGTCTAACCTTGGATGAAGTACCTTTATCTTTTAAACTGGCAGTGGTACAGCCTCTACTGAAATGCCCTGGCCTGGATGTCTCCTTGTTGTCATATTTTAGACCAATTTCAAAGCTTCCTGTTGTTTCTAAAAATTTGGGGAAAGTAGTGGCCTCACAGCTACAATCTTTTTTAAACACTAACAACATTTTTGAAGTGTTTCATTCAGGTTTTAAAGCATTTTATAGTACTGAGTTTGCACTTTTGAGAGTTTTTAAATGGTATTTTATTAACTACTGACTCAGGAGACTCTGCCATTCTTGTGCTTTTAGTTCTGACAGTGGCTTTTGACACAGTGGTTCATAATAGTTTAATTTCTCACCTAGAACAGTATTTTGGCATCAGAGATTCTGCTTTGGAGTGATTTAACTCATATCAGACTGATAGAAGTTTTTCTGTTGCTGTTGGTAATTTTTGTTCATCATGTGCCTCTCTCCCATGGTGTACCCCAAGGATCCATCCTTGGGCCCCTTCTTTTTAGTATTTATTTCCTTCCCTGCTCCATCATCAAAAAACACAATTTCTCATTTCATTTTTATGCAGATGACTGTCAGATTTACTTACCACTGAAATGCAATAACACTAACTCCTTCAGACCTTTGTTAGCATGTCTTAAGGATATCAGAGCATTGATGGCTTTGAATTTCTTAGATTTTAATGAAAGATCACAATAATGTTCCAATTTAAAACTACAACAAAATCCAAACTGACAAAAATAAAATGCACTTCAATTGGATACTTATAATTTACTTCTGGGAGTCGCACAGAGTCGCAGATTAAGCCTGAATGAGCCACAGGTTCCCGACCCCTGGGTTAAAATGTACACAGCTCTTAAAATGGACAAACAGATAAATACAGTGGTGAGAAATGGCTTTTGTCAGCTGAGGCATCTCTTCATAGTTAAGCCTTTTATATTTGAGATTTAGAGAGTCTTGCATGCATTTGTGACCACTCGCCTTGATCACTGTAATGCACTTCATCTCGGTATTAACCAGGCTTAACTGTGGCGCCTACAGATGGTCCAGAATGATGCTGCTCGTCTCCTGACAGCAACATGTAGATGTGACCACATTGCCCCTGTTCTTGCTTCTCTACACTGGTTGCCTGTTTATTTTAGAATTAATTTAAAAATTCTATTGCTTACCTTTAAAGTTTTGAGTGGCCTGGCTCCCATGTTTCTGGCAGACCTCCTGCACATATACACCCTTCAAAGGTCTCTCAGATCAGCTGACCAGTTACTTTTTGCTGTCCCCAAGTTGAGAATGAAACACTGAGGTGACCGAGCTTTTGCTGTGGTGGCCCCCAAACTATGGAAGGAGTTACCCCTGGATGTTAGGCTGACCCCAACACTAGAGGTTTAAGTTTTGCTTAATAATGCATCTTTTCTCTAAGGCATTTCAAAATTAATCAAGTTTCTAGTCAATGTTAGTCATTTTAGTCATTTTTTAAAATGTTTTTAAAATTCATATTAATTTATTGATTTTTAATACTTTTTATTATTTTGGTATAATAAAAAAATTTTTTCTTTGTATTTGTGTTGTATTTTATTGCTGTCTTTTATTTGGAAAGCATTTTGTCAACTTTGTTGTCTTCCTTAAATTGCTCTATAAATAAATGAAGTTGGACTCTCCAGTTCACTTTCACATTGGCTCCGTGCAAATGGAGCTGGGTCTGCCACCTCACATACAGCAGCATCGCTCCATTCCTCCTTCTGTTTATCGTTCCCATGGTCACGTACATCCTGTTTATCAGTGTAATCTTTCCCAAACCAACGAGGTCTTTTTCAATTAATTAATTCACTGGTAGTGAATAGGGGTGCACCCGAGACGGTAACCCTCATCAATGGTAGGTCATGTAATATTAGGTCCTTCTCAACTACCGTGTGAACCAAATCATCCTCCCCAACAACTGCCACAATGGCCTTATTCATATCAGACCCATACGTTATATTTTGATGGCCCATCTGCTCTCCAATTGCCAACAGAACCTGTTCCACAGTGAAAACTGAATCAGCCACAACTCTGACTCCGCCCAATCAACAGGGGAGGCGAACCCTCCCCAGGGAGGGACGCCATGTAGTAACCTGTTAGGAATTACACTCTTATTACCTACCTTTAGCAGAACCCTGCAAAAAGTAGTTAAATGTTAGACACACAAATCTAGACAAATCATAGACAAAACCTTTGTCTCTGAAAGAAATGCAGAAATGCATTTGTGCAGGGCTGCTGCCTTTAAATGAAAACATCTCCCTGTAGCTGTCAGCTTCTACCACAGCTCTGATTAGGAAACTTTGATCAGTTTGTTCTTCTTTGGATCAAGCTAGGCTAACAGTTTCCTGCTTCCAGTGTTTGTAGGAAGCTAGGATCAATATGTCCTCGGCCTCTCTGTGCACACATTCATCTGATCTGAATCAGGCTCAGAGGGAAAAATGAGTTTTCCCAAAATCCTGCACTGTTAAATATCCTGAGATATCTACAACTTGTTCCTGGAGAAGTTCTCCTTGGAGACCCCCTACATTAATATCCCTTATTGTTCACTTCCAAGAGTGTTTTTGTTGTGAGCAAAGGAAAAAAATGTTCCTGCATGTGTGACTGTTCACGTCACATGTGCATGAAACAAACAGGAAGTGAGTGAAGGACACAGGAAATGCTTCTAGCTCTTCCTCCTCTATCAGACATCCTCTCCATACCTGAGAGTGTCCAGTCTCCAGCGTGGATCCTTCAGTGCGGCCGACAGCAGCTTCATTCCTGAGTCTCCTGGATGATTGTAGCTCAGGTCCAGCTCTCTCAGATGGGAGGGGTTGGAGCTCAGAGCTGAGGCCAGAGAAGTACAGCCTTCCTCTGTGATCCGACAGCCTGACAGACTGCAGACACACAAAACAACAATCCATCTGTGAACACTTGATGATGATGATGATGATGATGATGATGATGATGATACTTTATTGATCCCACAATGGGGAAATTACAGTTAACAGAACAAGAAGACAAACAGAACAAACATGGGGAGATAGGTGAACTGTGGCCATGCTGCCCCCCTTTCTGGAGGCGCTGCCATTACAAAGACAGAAACAATAGTGAAAACATATAGGGATGAGTGAGGAAAAAAATAATCTCGTACTTTGTACACATACGCACATACACAGTATCAGGTTAAAAAAACCTCTGCGACAGAGCAGAAACATAAAGCATGGGAGCACTAGGGTGGGGAGGGATGGAAAGGGGGTCGGGCTACTGTGGGACTGACTCAAACTCCCTCCTCAGCTAACAGTTCTGATAAGATGTAGAGTTCATCAGCAGCTAGGTCAGGGAGATCAGTCCAACACAGGTCAGAAGAAGACAGGACAGCCGGGGGGGTAGAGCATCTGTTTGCAAAACAGCCAGGAGACAATTTGATAAGCAGCAGTCCAAGAATGCCAGGGAGCCAAATTCCTGATTCTACCACTTGTTTTGGTACAGACTGAACTGACTAATTTGTTGACAGCCTTCAGTCTCTCTGGCACCTCTCTGTGGCGAAAAAATCCAATTCGTCCGAATCTTCTTGGTTCGTTCCTTCGCCGTGCAGAAACAGATACATACATCTCCAAGATCTTACCCCTCAGAATCAGCTCCAGATATACAGAGTCTGAGTTTGAGTCTGTACCTTCCTGCGTTCCCGTCATAAGCAGCTTAACCAAGGCCAGACAGTTGCCTAGACTTCCTGAATTGCAACAACAAGCCAGGTATCTCCAGGTCCAATTCAGAGAAATCTGAGTGAGCATTTGTATTTATTGGTTTTTCCTTTTTCAAAGAGGAAACTCAACAATCAGATGATCAGTGCTTTGTAACACTGGAGAGGAAAAAGTCACTTAACAGCAAGAAAAAGTTGAAGTCTAATCTTTACAGTAGAGAGGGTGCTTGTGTGGAACCAAACTAGGAGAAGACAGCCTCCACAAGATGGGATCTGATAGCTGAAGGATCAGTCTTCCATTCTCCAAGCCACAACTAAGTCTTCAGTCTGGGTGTTCTATGAGGATACAAGCCATTTATAACCCAGATATGAGGCAGTCTCATTTATCGATACTGGGAAGAATGAGTTTGGATTTACTTGTAGGTTTAACAGGGAACAAATGAACAGAGCTCACTAAATAAACAACATCTCTTTCTACTCCCATTCCCTACTCCCAGAACACCAAAAAATAAATCAAAAATCAGAAAAACATGAGCATAAAAATTAAAAAATTAAAAATAATACAGCTTAATCAACTGCACCAAAGAATAAAAGAAATGTGGATTATTAAATATTAGGTCTCTCTCTTCAAAGTCCCTATTAGTAAATGATTTAATAATTGATCAACATATTGATTTATTCTGCCTTATAGAAACCTGGTTACAGCAGGATGAATATGTTAGTTTAAATGAATCAACACCCCCGAGTCACAGTAACTGTCAGAATGCTCGAAGCACAGGTCGAGGAGGAGGAGTAGCAGCAATTTTCAATTCCAGCTTATTAATTAATCACAGACCCACACAAAGTTTTAATTCTTTTGAAAGCCTGACTCTTAGTCTTGTCCATCCTAATTGGGAAACTCAGAAACCTGTTTTATTTGTTATTATCTATCGTCCACCTGGTCCTTACTCAGAGTTTCTGTCTGATTTCTCTTTTTATCTGATTTAGTGCTCAGTTCAGATAAAATCATTATAGTGGGTGATTTTAACATCCATGTAGATGCTGAGAATGACAGCCTCAACACTGCATTTAATCTATTATTAGATTCAATTGGCTTCTCTCAATATGTAAAGGAGCCCACCCACCACTTTAATCATACTCTGGATCTTGTCCTGACATGTGGCATAGAAACTGAAGACCTAACAGTATTCCCTGAAAGCCCCCTCCTGTCTGATCATTTCTTAGTGACATTTACATTTACTTTAATGGATTACACAGCAGTGGGGAATAAGTTTTATTACAGTAGAAGTCTTTCTGAAAGTGCTGTAACTAAGTTTAAGGATATAATTCCTTCATTATTATGCTCTTCAGTGCCAACACAGTACAGAGCAGCTACCTAAACTCTGCTCCCAGTGAGGTCGATTATCTCCTCAATAGTTTTACATCCTCACTGCGTACGACTTTGGATACTGTGGCTCCTCTGAAAAGGAAAGCTTCAAATCAGAAGTGTCTGACTCCGTGGTATAATTCACAAACGCACAGCTTAAAGCAGATAACCCGAAAGCTGGAGAGGGAATGGCGTCTCACTAAATTAGAAGATGCTCATTTAGCCTGGAAAAAGAGTTTGTTGCTCTATAAAAAAGCCCTCCGTAAAGCTAGGACATCTTACTACTCATCATTAATTGAAGAAAATAAGAACAACCCCAGGTTTGTTTTCAGCACTGTAGCCAGGCTGACAAAGAGTCAGAGCTCTGTAGAGCCGAGTATTCTTTTCACTTTAACTAGTAGTGACTTCATTCATGGATGGATGGATAGCAGACTTATAGTCCAAATCACAAAAAAATGATAAAAAGAAAAAAAGAAAAACAAGAGTACATAAAAATACATAAAATGACTCATAGTCTTTTAGGAGGCAGTCATACCAATGTTTCCAATATACAGATGTATATCTTACTGCACTATATTTAATGTTAGTCAGCAGTATGATAATAATTCTATTATTGGACTCATTTAGTCAGCAAATTAAATGTATACATAAGATTCTTTAAAACAGCCATCAAAGAGCTGACATTAGCAGACACAGACAGTTCACTGGCACTGCTCCACCTGGCCTTCTTTAATAAAAGTCTTAATGCATCATTATAAGCCACCTTCAATATCTGAAGGCTGGCTTTTTTTTATAATTGCACCATAAGTGTGCCATATACAGAGAGGCACAATATGACCTAAACAAGTTCAGTTTAACTTCATCAGAACAATAACAGTATTTCCAAGATAAAACATTAGCTTGTGCATATAACATTCAAACTTGACGGTAAGTGTTCTCATCATCTGATAAATGGTCTGTCAACACATGACCAAGATATTTTACTTCATTTGAAATGCTCAATAAAATCCCAAACAACTTAAAAACAGGGAAAATCCTATATTTATCTTCTTTAGTGCGACATATCATAATTACACTTTTTGATGGATTGAATTTAATATCATGTAATATCATTTAATATCACCCTATACTGAACATGATCAAGCTTATAGTTAGGGCTGGATCAGGTGACCCTGAACCCTCCCTTAGTTGTGCTGCTATAGGCCTAGGCTGCTGGGGGTTCCTATGATACACTGAGTGTTTCTTTTCATTGAAACTCTTTTTACTCTGTTTATACCCCTCTCTGCAGTTAATCATTAGTAATTATTAATCTCTGTTTCTCTTCCACAGTGTGTATTTAGTCCTGTCTCTCTCCCCTCAACTTTACTGGCCTGCACAGAGTCCTGACCGCAACCTGATAGAACACCTTTGGGATGAATTAGAGCAGAGACTGTGAGCCAGGCCTTCTTGTCCAACATCAGTCTCCGACCTCTATGTGCTTCTGGAAGAATGGTGATAAATTCCCATAATCACTCCTAAACCTGTGGAAAACTTTGATAAAACCGTTGAAGATGTAGACTTACACCATATTATACCCTGTGGATTAAGTATGGGATGTTACTCAAGTTCACGTGTGTGAAAGCGGATGAGTAAATTCTTTTGGAAATATAGTGTATCATTCAGATTTTAAAAGATCATCAGGAATAAAAAGAATCCTGACCTCAGAATTTCCAGTTCACAGTGTGGACTCTTCACTCCAACAGACAGAAGCTTCGATCCTGAGTCCTTCAGTTCATTTTTACTCAGGTCCAGCTCTCTAAGACTAGAAGACTGAGAGCTGAGAACTGATGACAGAGCTTCACAGCTTCTCTCTGAGAGATCACAGCCACTCAGTCTGAAAAATCACAACAAGACCAATAACACAGGTATTAAAGAGTTTTCATGATGCAATGAGGAGTAACTGTTTAACAATGTTTAATCTTATTTTTGAAGGAATCCTCAGTACCTTATCTAAACAGGTCAGAAATGTAGGTAACACTTTATAAAAATCATCACACTTCTAAGCATTCATAAGTTATTAGACTGTATTAATCTGTAAAGTATTAATCCTTCTCAGTATGAGATTTGAAAGCACACACACACATATATGGTTGATCCTTCACTAATAAAGTCATAAAATGTTAATTCAACATTTTGGAAATGAACCTGAGTCAATGGTACCTTATTTGACTAAAGCTACCTAACTGACTACAGAGGAAATGGGAACTTGAAGAACAAACTAAAGAAAATATAAACACTTACGCATCCATATACATTATTGTTTTAATTAAGTAGAAAATTTGGAATGTTTACACCTGTAGGTGACACTGTGTGGAATATTCATTATTGTCTTGTTGCATTTTTCATGTTTTATTTTCAATGAAGAACCTTCAGCATTTATAAGATGAAGTTCCCTCCAGCTCCTCAGTGTGTATTTTTTCCTCTCCTCTTACAAAGTTAAGCCCTGGTTCTGTTTATATTGCAGTATTCTGTGAATCCTAAAGTGAGTTATGTTTCTGTTTTATAGATAAATATTTTTATGTTCTTCATTACTTTGTGTTTTGTCTGTGTTGTTATTGTGAAGACAAGTGACACTAGTGTGTATCTCAAGGCCTGCTGACTTTTCAGTTTCATTTGTAAATATTTTCTAATTCATAGCTAGTCCTCACTTCAGATTACCTCACACAAAATGTGTAACTAACAACTTGTAATATCCTGAAATAGCATCAAATAAAACATAAGTATTTACAAATTTATTATGTGTAAAAGTGCATCTAAATACTTTAATCATTTGCTTAGACTTTTGAAATGACAGCAAGAACCTTTAACAGCTCCTAAACAACTAGTTTGTACTTCATGTAATTATTTATTTAGAAATGGTTACTCCAACATTTCTATATGAACCAATTATGAGCTTATTAATCATAAAATATTTGGGATAAAATTTAAACCACATATTTATGTTTATACATGGCATAATAGGATGGAGTGTGGTTTTATAAAAGGTTAAAAATTTACTAATACCTTACTAACACCCACTTAATAGTGTGTAATTATGATTAAATGGTTACTGAAATGTAGTAATTTACCGTGACTCAGAAATATTAAAAAAAGCTAACATAGAACACTAACAGGATAAAGTTGAACTTCATTAGGTAAAATACTAGTTACTTTTACCATTGGACAAAAAACAAAAAGTCTCTTAATCTGACCTGAGAGTTTCCAGTTTACAAGTTGGAAACTTGACCCCAGCAGACAAAAGCGTCACTCCTGCATCCTCCAGGTTGTTGTTACTCAGGTCCAGCTCTCTCAGACTAGAGGACTGGGAAATGAGAACCGAGGACAGAACTTCACAGCTTCTCTTTGAAAGGTTACAGCCATTCATTCTGAAAAAGCATAAATAGATGAATAACACATTTGTTACAGTGTGTTCATGATGCTATGAGGGCTTACTAGATTTTAGTTTGTGAAGGCATCCTCAGTGCCTTCTGTTTAACAGGTTAAAAAATTTACCCATTTACTCTAAATTGGAAGTAATTTAAAATATAAATATACAGGAATTAAAAGGGTAAATTTTACCTTTACTATATGAAGTCTAATTGGTTAATTTTGTCAACAGACAAGAAAGAGAAAGTCACTTGTTCTGACCTGAGAGTTTCCAGTTTACAATGTGGACTCTTCACTGCAGCAGACAGAATCTTCTCTCCCAAATCCTGCAGGTTGTTGTTGCTCAGGTCCAGCTCTCTCAGACTAGAGGACTGGGAGCCGAGAACTGAGGACAGAGCTTCACAGCTTCTCTTTGAGAGGTTACAGAAATTCAGTCTGGAAAAAAAGTTTTGTGACAAAAACGTTATCTTTGAACTTAGACAATAAAAATATATACAATATTGTTTCTTTATACTTTGCAAAGAAAATCAGAAACAATTGCTGTGATTTTTAAAAGAAATGCAAATATACACAAAATACAGTATATGAGAAAAAACTAGAGGTTGAACATTTCAAACAAACTTGAAAGTTAACATCGACTATAACCCCATTTATTCTTCAACACAGCCTGAACTTTCTTAGATCAAAATCTAAATCTGCTTTCATAATTTGATCAGTTTTACAAGATTCCCAACACCATTGGCTGAAATGTGGGTCCAAACCATGACAAAGCCTCCACAGTGTTTTACAGATGGCTGTCGACATTCACTGCTGTATCTCTGTCCTGACCTCCTCCATACATATCGAAGACAATTTGCACCAGAAATTTCAAATTTGGATTCATCACTCCATCAGATGTGTTGGCAATAATTTTCAGACCACTTCTTGTGTAACTTGGCCTTTTCACCCTGTTTCCCTTCCATTTCTGATGAGGTTTTGTCCTTTGTCAGGTCTGTAGTGGATTTTGCCCTATTTCTTTAGGATGTGACTTTCAGATACTGTTCATCTGCTGTAAATAGTGTTTTAGGCTTTCCTCTTCATCTTTTGTCCTACGTGTGTCCAGTTTACTCTAAATCTGTGATGTACCACAGTTTCAGTTAATAACTCTTGGGAAATCACCTTGTTGGAGCAAGAATACTATTTTATCCTGTAAAACTGTGTTATCTTTGGGACTTCACTAAATAAATCAGAACAAAAGCAAACTAAGGGTTTTAGCAAATGGTAAAGTGCCTAAAGATAACGCTTAAAATTGGTTCTTGGAACAGTTGTCTGTCATGTGTAGACACAATACTGGTCCATCCCTTGACTTTGGTGCCTCTAAGTATCTCAAAAGGCAATAAAATAAATAAATAAATCTGAAAATACAAGGTACAGGGAGGTAGTAGATTTAGTGATACTAGCTCAGTACCTGCTGGTACAGGCATACAGTACTGTTGGTCACTTTTCCAATTCTAATATCTGTGATCACTGTGATCATATTATTGTTAAATACACTTCCAAATAATCGTTATCACATGCTGAACATTGGTGCAGACCCTCAGTTCCTCTGAAACAAGCTGTTTTATCATCTTCCAAAAAGCACATTGTCTTTTGAGTAGCCAGTACCATGAAGCCTGCTGAAAGGAAGCAATAAGTACTTGCATGTTCCAGTGATGTGAAAATATATTTCCTGATTTATTTGTCTTTTTTCATATTTACTATACTTTGCTAATGTTTCAAATGCAAATGTTTCAAATGATCTAAGACATTTCAATTTTAGAAAAAGATTACTGCATTCTGTATTTACTCATGTTTTAAATTATTATTTCATGTGTTAAAGCAAAACAGCTATCTAAATCTACCTCGCCCTGTGTGAAAAGTAATTGCTCCTTAAATTAAATAACTGATTGGGCTACCCTTGACAGCAAGAACTTCACATTACTGGGGAGGAACTTTGGCCCACTCATTTGCAGAATTGGAGGATTTTCTAGCATTAAGGTCATACAAAAGCATCTTAAAGAAATTTAGGTTTAACTTAAGACTTTGACTAGACCACTCGAAAACTTTCACATGTTTTGTATTGATTTATTTAACCTTTTCCTGAGCCTTTCAGAAGTGGACTTGCATGTATGTTTCAGATCATTGTCCTGATGTATAACTGAAGTCAGAATTGATGGCCAGATACTCTTCTTTGGGATTTTCTGGCAGAGGACAGAATTCATGGTTCCATCAGTTACAGCAAATCGTCCAGACTGAAACAGCAAAGCAGCCCCAGACCATCACAAATCCACCACTGTGTTTGATTGCTGGTATGATGTTCTTTATATGAAATTCTGTGTTAGTTTTATGTCAGATGTAACAGGACTCGGCTTTTGCCTTGTCAGTCCAGAGAATATTTTCCCAGAAGTCTTGTGGACCAACAGGATTTTTTTTTTTTTTTTTTTTTTTACCAAATGTGAAATAAGCCTTTGTGTTCTTCTTGGTCAGCAGTGATTTTTCTCACTTTATTCTCCTATAGCTGCCATTTTTGACCAATCACTTTCTTGTTGTTTCATTAATTCTGACTTTAACTGAGGCAAATGAGGTCTGCAGTTTATTAGATGTTGTTCTGGGTTCTTTTGTGACCTCATTTTTTTTAGGCTAAAAAATGAAACACAAATTTAAAGAAGATTTTTGTATATACCTGGGAGGTTGTCAACTTCAGGAATGTTTCCAAGCAGACAGAGTGAAGGAGATGGAGGGATTCTACAGCTAAGAATAGACAATCTTTCAGTCACCGGTGACCAACAAAGGGAACGGGGTGACAGTCTAGAGCAGGGATTCTCAAATCCAGGCTTTGAGGCCCGGTGTCCTGCAGGTTTTAGATGTGTCTCTGCTTCAACAAACCTGAGCCAAATATAGAAGTCATTAGCAGGACTCTGGAGAACTTGACTGCATACTGAGGAGGTAATTCAGCCATTTGATTCAGATGTGTTGAATCAGGGACACATCTAAAACCTGCAGGACACTGGACCTCAAGGCCTGGATTTGAGAATCCCTGGTCTAAAGAAATAATGACTTACTTGTTACACTATATTACCAAAAATATTCACTCATCTGCCTTCACACACACATGAACCTTATTAACATCCCATTCTTAATCCAAAGCGTTTATCTTATCTTGGAAGGCTTTCCACAGGTTTAGGAGTGTTTATGGGAATTTCTGATTATTCTTCCAGAAGCACATCTGTGAGGTCAGACGCTGATGTTGGAGAGAAGGCCTGGCTCACAGTCTCCGCTCTAATTCATCCCAAAGGTGTTCTATCAGGCTGAGGTCAGGACTCTGTGCAGGCCAGTCAAGTTCTTCCACACCAAACTGGCTCATCCATGTCTTTATGGACCTGCTTTGTACACTGGTGTGCAGTCATATTGGAGCAGGAAAAGACCATCCCCAAACTGTTTCCACAATGTCCATCCATCCATCCATCCATCCATCCATCCATCCATCCATCCATCCATTCTCTTCCGCTTATCCAGGGCCGAGCCGTAGGGGCAGCAGCCTAAGCAGAGAAGTCCAGGCTTCCCTCTCCCACAATGTTGGGAGCATGAAATTGCAAAAAATGACATGAAGAGTTCCTTTGTCTGGAACTAAAGGGCTGAGCCCACCTCCACACCACAATCTCTACCATCAAACACACAAGTAATGTTCTCCTTGCAACCCCCAAACCCAGACTTGTCAATAAAATTGACAGATGGAAAAGCAGAGAACATATATTCACTAATTGATTTGCTTTACACCACTGCATCTGATGCTGTGCATAAGGCTCAGTAATGTAAGGCTTGGATGCAGTTGCTAGGATGGTAACCCATTCTGTGAAGCTGTCTAAGCACTGTTCTTGAGCTACTCTTGAGGCCAAATGAAGTAGCGAGTAGAGGTTTAAAGCAATTGACTCCAGAAAGTTGGTGACCTTTATGCACTATGACACTCAGCAGACTGTGCAGTTTTAGATTAGGTTAGGTTAGGTTAGATCAGATTATATCAGATCAGATTAGATTAGATTAGATTAGATTGAACTTTATTAATCCCTTAGGAAGATTACGTCAGGGAAATTGAAGTTGATTGAAGGTGACCCCACTGTGATTTTAAGTGGCCTACCATTTCATGGCTGAGTTGCTGTCATTTCCATTTGCTTCCAGTTTGTTATAATCCCACTAACAGTTGAATGTGGAATATTTAATAGTGAAGAAATTTCTGGACTGGACTTGTTGCGCAGGTATCATCCTATCACGGTACCACGCTGTAAGTCACTGAGCTCCTGAGAGTGACCCATTCTTTCACTGATGTTTGTAGAAGCAGTCTGCATGCCTAGGTGCTGGTTTACATATTAATATTTAAATTTAATTTTAATTTAATTTTAATTATGGACTTGGAGGAATTGTTCTCTACCAACATCACTCATACACATGTGCACAGAATGATATAAATTGGTTATTTTGAAAAAGATGATCAAGATGAGTGATAGTGATAGTTTTGTGTCAGAAAATATTCCTCAACTTGGCAACAGAATCATGGGTGAACAACTCAAGGAAAGTCAACCTGTGAGAGGGTGCTGAAGGCTCAGATCTATGTTAGTGCTTTAAAATACTGGAGGTACTTGGTGGTAACAGCTGAAAATTTTAGATGCATCATCAAAATAGAGATAATACTCCACTGAAAACACTGATTATGAAATTTCTCAAGCATAAGGATAAATGGTGGTTAATAAATACTGAGTGCGTGGAAAAAACATATTTTTCTTCTGTGAATGAACAACTGAAAGTTTTTCTTAGATCTGGTTATAGAACCCACAGGAGTGAGAACTGAACAGAGAATGGCAGAGTAAGACAGCACCGCACATGCTTTCAGTAATAACAAAATGTCATTGATTTTTCTTCTTTTTATCTGTGTTTAAATTTATTTTGGAGCAGTTAATAACTATCATCTATGTCTCCACCATAGACTGGATCTGGATGGTACTTTAATAAGAGTTAGACCTAGGAAAAGTCTGAGAAATATGAAAAAAATTTGGGCTGCTATGAAACATAAAGACTATCACATGATTGTCAGCACCTACAATGATATGATTTGATTCAATATATTTACTCAAAGAGCTTTGTTGGAGGCTTTGACCACTGGCAGCAGCCTCAGCAGAGCCTCCTCTGAAGCAGAGTATTTCTTCAGGTCAAACACATCCAGATCTTCTTCTGATGACAGTAAGATGAAGACCAGAGCTGACCACTGAGCAGGAGACAGTTTATCTGTGGAGAGACTTCCTGATCTCAGGTACCATTGGATCTCCTCCACTAGAGAACCATCATTCAGTTCATTCAGACAGTGGAACAGATTGATGCTTTTCTCTGCTGACAGATTCTCACTGAGCTTCTTCTTGATGTGCTGGACTGTTTCCTGTTTGGTCTGTGAGCTACTTCCTGTTTGTGTCAGCAGGCCTCGTAGGAGACTCTGATTGGTCTGCAGTGAAAGACCCAGGAGGAAGCGGAGGAACAAGTCCAGGTGTCCATTTGGACTCTGTAAGGCCTTGTTCACAGCACTCTGATGGAGAGCTTGTAGTTTACGTTTGTTAAATAATTTAAACCACCAGGAGGTTGTTTGTTGTTCTTCCAGCAGATTGAGTCCAGAGTTGATGAAGGTCAGATGGACATGAAGAGCAGCCAGAAACTCCTGAACACTCAGATGGATGAAGCAGAACACCTTGTCCTGGTACAGCCCTCTCTCCTCTTTAAAGATCTGTGTGAACACTCCTGAGTACACCGAGGCTGCTCTGATATCGATGCCACACTCTGTCAGGTCTGATTCATAGAAGATCAGGTTTCCTTTCTGCAGCTGATCAAAAGCCAGTTTTCCCAGAGACTCAATCATCTTCCTGCTCTCTGGACTCCAGTGTGGATCTGTCTCAGCTCCTCCATCATACTTGACCTTCTTCACTTTGGCCTGAACCACCAGGAAGTGGATGTACATCTCAGTCAGGGTCTTGGGCAGCTCTCCTCCCTCTCTGGTCTTCAGCTCATCCTCCAGAACTGTAGCAGTGATCCAGCAGAAGACTGGGATGTGGCACATGATGTGGAGGCTTCGTGATGTCTTGATGTGGGAGATGATCCTGCTGGCCTGCTCCTCATCTCTGAATCTCTTCCTGAAGTACTCCTCCTTCTGGGGGTCAGTGAACCCTCTAATCTCTGTCACCCTGCTAAGACACTGAGGAGGGATCTGATTGGCTGCTGCAGGTCGTGTGGTTATCCAGAGGTGAGCAGAGGGAAGCAGGTTCCCCCTGATGAGGTTTGTCAGCAGCACATCCACTGAGGTGGACTTTCTAGGGTCAGTCAGGATTGTAGTTTTGTGGAAGTCCAGAGGAAGTCGACACTCATCCAGACCATCAAAGATGAACACAACCTGGAAGTGTTCAAAGCTGCAGATTCCTGCTTCTTTGGTTTCAGTGAAGAAGTGATGAACAAGTTCCACCAAGCTGAACTTTTCCTCTTTCAGCACATTCAGCTCTCTGAAAGTCAATGGAAACATGAACTGGATGTCCTGGTTGGCTTTGTCTTTAGCCCAGTCGAGGGTGTATTTCTGTGTTAGGACTGTTTTCCCAATGCCAGCCACTCCCTTTGTCAGCACCGTTCTGATTGGTTCATCTCTTCCAGGTGAGGCTTTAAAGATGTCTTCTTGTCTGATTATTGTTTCTGGTCTGTCTGGTTTCCTGGATGCTGTTTCAATCTGTCTGACCTCATGTTCCTCATTGACCTCTGCAGCCCCTCCCTCTGTGATGTAGAGCTCTGTGTAGATCTGATTCAGGAGGGTTGGGTTTCCTGCTTTAGCGATGCCCTCAAACACACACTGAAACTTCTTCTTCAGAGCAGATTTGAGTTTAGACTGACAAACTGCAGTTGGACATTCTGAGGAAACGAATGACTGAATGAATGAATGAATGAATGAATGAATGAATGAATGAATGAATGAATGAATGAATGAATGGATACTGTATTGATCCCACAAGGGAAACTACTGTGTTACAGAAGGAGAAAATAATTCAATCTACAGTAACTAAACATCAAAGTAAGAGTGCCAACGATGAGCGTAAAACTATACACATAGAAATAAAAATAGATAAAATATAAAAGAGTAGGTATCCTCTTCCATTTCTGCTTCCAACTCTTTAGCAGCTCTCTCTTTTGCTGCCAGCCTTTGCCTGAGAGGATGTGCTTGAGGTCTGTGTTGTCTTTGTTGCAGAGAGGACACTTACCTTTACTTCCAAACCACTGGGAGAGGTTTCTGGGAAAGGGGAGGGTGTCTCCTCTGTGAATCGCCACCTTATTGTGGTGGAGGGGTTTGTGTGTCCCAGTGATCCCAGGAGCTATGTTGCCCAGGCGCTTGTCCCCCTGGTAGGGTCTCCCATGGCAAACTGGTCCTGGGTGAGGGTCCAGACAGAAGACCCCTATGTTTGTAACAGCAAGGGAACAGTTTACCCTGCCCAGGATAGGGTTACCGGGGCCCCACCCTGGAGCCAGGCCTGGTGAGGGAGCTCGAGGGAGAGTGTCTGGTGGCTGGGCATTAGCCCGTGGTGCTTGGCTGGGTGCAGCCCGAAGAGATTACATGGGCCCACCCTCCTGTAAGCCCACTACCTGTAGGAAGCGTCGTAGGGGTCAGGTGCAGTGTGTGTCGGGCAGTGGCCGAGGGCGGAGGCCCTGGCGGACCGATTCCCAGCTATCGAGACTGGCTACTGGGACATGGAATGTCACCTCTCTGGTGGGGAAGGAGCCTGAGCTAGTGCGTGAGGTTGAGAGATACCAGCTAGATATAGTTGGTCTCACCTCAACGCATGGCCTTGGCTCTGGAACCAGTCTCCTGGAGAAGGGCTGGACTCGGTGAGAGGCAGCGAGCTCTTGTATCCCCCCGGCTCGCTGCCTGTACGTCTGAGTTTTCACCGGTGGACGAGAGGGTAGTTTCCCTGCGCCTTCGGGCCAGGGAACGGGAACGGGTCCTGACTGTTGTTTGTGCTTATACGCAGAATGACAGTTCAGAGTACCCACCCTTTTTGGAGTCGCTGGGTGGGGTGCTGGAGAGTGCTCCATCTGGTGACTCCATAGTCTTGCTGGGAGACTTCAACGCTCACGTGGGCAATGACAGTGAGACCTGGAGGGGCGTGATTGGGAGGAACGGCCTGCCCGATCTGAACCCGAATGGTGTTTTGTTATTGGACTTCTGTGCAAACCACAGTTTGTCCATAACGAACACCATGTTCGAACATAAGGATGTCCGTAAGTGCACATGGCACCAGGACACCCTAGATCGCAAGTCGATGATCGATTTTGTAATCATATCATCAGATCTGCGGCCGTATGTTCTGGACACTTGGGTGAAGAGAGGAGCTGAGCTGTCAACTGATCACCACCTGGTGCTGACTTGGATCAGGTGGTGGGGGAAGATGCTGGACAGACCTGGCACACCTAAACGTATTGTGAGGGTGCGCTGGGAACGCCTGGCAGAAGCCCCAGTCCGGGAGATCTTCAACTCCCACCTCCGGCAGATCTTCAACAGCATTCTGAGGGAGGCTGAGGACATTGAGTCTGAATGGACCATGTTCCGCACCTCCATTGTTGAGGCTGCTGCTCAGAACTGTAGCTGCAAGTTGGTTGGTGCCTGTCGTGGTGGTAACCCCCGAACCACATGGTGGTCACCGGAGGTGAAGGGAGCCATCAAGCTGAAGAAAGAGTCCTATCGGGCTTGGTTAGCCTGTGGGACTCCGGAGGCAGCTGGCCAAGCAGAATGCAGCTCAGGAAGTGGCGTATTTATTTGGCATGTGCAGGACAGAACCAGAAGCTAATGCAGAAAAACAGAATGATAACTAGACTTGAATTCAGAGCACAAAGGCAAAACACAAAAGGGACACAACAGGGGAGCAAATGACGACGCGACAACAGGCAGAGAAAACATCGGACCTAAATCCACAAGGATAACGAGGGGAGTGGGAACAGCTGGGAAACACAGGAAATACTAATCATAATGACAAGACCAAGGGAAGCAAAACTGAACATGACAGACAGAGACCAGATAACTATCAAAATAAACCAGGAAGTCAGACGGGAGAACAAGGACACAGACCTGACACATGGAAACACAAGGAATTAGAAATAACACCGCAGGACCAACACAAAAGATAACAAAAAACACTGGGCCACCAATCCAGGACCATGACAGTGTTTATGTACGCACAGGGACATTCCACCCAGCAGCTTCAATCTTTAGAGAAATCCTCTTACTGCTCTGCAGACGCTCAGCCAGCTCCTCCTGCTTCATTCTCCTCAGGAAGTCCAGTGTGATCTTCACTAATGCCTCTCTGCTGCTCCTCCTCTGCTCTTCATCCTCTCTCTCTAAGCATTCTGGGTCAGGACTCAGGATCTCTAAGCATTCTGGGTCTGGACTCAGGATCTTCTGGATCTTCTTCAGCTCGTTCTTTACAAAAGTGATGATGTTGTCCTCCAGCAGCTGGAACAGAATACTTTATGAATGAGCCAATCAGACTGAAATCATGGAGCCAAACATCAGATCCATGTTGGACACAT
Source organism: Archocentrus centrarchus (assembly GCF_007364275.1). Classification (NCBI taxonomy): domain Eukaryota; kingdom Metazoa; phylum Chordata; class Actinopteri; order Cichliformes; family Cichlidae; genus Archocentrus; species Archocentrus centrarchus. Next base: position 1,534,741 of record NC_044347.1, read on the forward strand.
TGACAATCCACTGGTCTCCAAAGAGCAGCATGGAGATGACTGTGAGCAGAACAGATGTAACAGTAGTTGTTGTACATGTACAGACCATAAATATGGAGTCCAGCTGTGTTTGATGCTGCTGGGCAGACTGACCACTGGGACCATCTGAGCTCTCCTGGTCCACTCTGTGGAGGAACCATCCAGTCAGTTATAATATCACAAATATTAGATGACTGCATGTAGTCATCAATGTTCACTAGTCCATTTGATCCCACAAAAAATCAACAGCTTATCTCTGATGAGCATCAATACTCAAACAACTTCATAGTCAATTTTTTTCCCACCTTGTATGAACTAGATGATGAATCTGTGAGCTCTCCTGGTCCTCTCTGTGGATGAATTAAAAAAAATGTTCCAAGAAAAGAGTAAAGAATCCCGTAAAGTGACATTTTGACAATGACAGTGACTCAGATGGCTCTGTGTAGCTGTGAATGCTGATTCGTCCAGTTGTTCCCACTGGGAACCAACTGCTTTGAGTTTGTATTCTACTCTTTAGTCACCACTTTCTACACAAACTACAGCTGAATTATGTAAAAAATAATAATCACAATTGCTTTTACCTAATTTACATAGTAAATTCATACAGGGGTTGGACAATGAAACTGAAACACCTGGTTTTAGACCACAATAATTTATTAGTATGGTGTAGGACCTCCTTTTGCGGCCAATACAGCGTCAATTCATCTTGGGAATGACATATACAAGTCCTGCACAGTGGTCAGAGGGATTTTAAGCCATTCTTCTTGCAGGATAGTGGCCAGGTCACGACGTGATGCTGGTGGAGGAAAACGTTTCCTGACTCGCTCCTCCAAAACACCCCAAACTGGCTCAATAATATTTAGATCTGGTGACTGTGCAGGCCATGGGAGAAGTTCAACTTCACTTTCATGTTCATCAAACCAATCTTTCACCAGTCTTGCTGTGTGTATTGGTGCATTGTCATCCTGATACACAGCACCGCCTTCAGGATACAATGTTTGAACCATTGGATGCACATGGTCCTCCAGAATGGTTCGGTAGTCCTTGGCAGTGACGCGCCCATCTAGCACAAGTATTGGGCCAAGGGAATGCCATGATATGGCAGCCCAAACCATCACTGATCCACCCCCATGCTTCACTCTGGGCATGCAACAGTCTGGGTGGTACGCTTCTTTGGGGCTTCTCCACACCGTAACTCTCCCAGATGTGGGGAAAACAGTAAAGGTGGACTCATCAGAGAACAATACATGTTTCACATTGTCCACAGCCCAAGATTTGCGCTCCTTGCACCATTGAAACCGACGTTTGGCATTGGCACGAGTGATCAAAGGTTTGGCTATAGCAGCCCGGCCGTGTATATTGACCCTGTGGAGCTCCCGACGGACAGTTTTGGTGGAAACAGGAGAGTTGAGGTGCACGTTTAATTCTGCCGTGGTTTTATGTTTTTTGGATACAATCTGGGTTAGCACCCGAACATCCCTTTCAGACAGCTTCCTCTTGCGTCCACAGTTAATCCTGTTGGATGTGGTTCGTCCTTCTTGGTGGTATGCTGACATTACCCTGGATACCGTGGCTCTTGATACATCACAAAGACTTGCTGTCTTGGTCACAGATGCACCAGCAAGACGTGCACCAACAATTTGTCCTCTTTTGAACTCTGGTATGTCACCCATAATGTTGTGTGCATTGCAATATTTTGAGCAAAACTGTGCTCTTACCCTGCACATTGAACCTTCACACTCTGCTCTTACTGGTGCAATGTGCAATTAATGAAGATTGGCCACCAGGCTGGTCCAATGTAGCCATGAAACCTCCCACACTAAAATGACAGGTGTTTCAGTTTCATTGTCCAACCCCTGTAATTTTAATAGTGATACAAGAATGTCCCATTTCCACGAAAGCAGCATGGAGTTGCATTTGATTTGTGAGTACTGTGCTCAGTCCATCCATCCATTTTTTTCACTTGTCAAATATGATGTTGTTTATACTAATCTCATCGTGTGTGTGTGTGTGTGTGTGTGTGTGTGTGTGTGTGTGTGTGTGCCTTTCAGAGCTGCCTCTGCACATGCTCCTCTTAGATGTGAGAATGAAACTCTGTTTTTGATGACGGAGAGGTTCTGCTGCAGCTATAGACTGTTGGGTCATGATTTTACGGGTCCCCGTGTTTCTTTTTGACCAAAATGAAGTTGATTCAATCATGTATAAAACTCAATTAAAACCAAAATTTCCAAAAAAAATCAATGGGATGAGCAGGCTGGGGTTAGGTTAATTGGCTATTCTAAATTGCCCATAGGTTGTTTGTTTCTCTGTGTTGGCCCTGTGACAGGCTGGTGACCTGTTCAGGGTGTACCCTGCCTCTTGCCCTATGACAGCTGGAATAGGTTATTGTGGGTTTTAAAAAACCCACAATAACCAGAGTTTGAGTCATTTTGATGCTCAAAGTTTAGGAGTAAAAGTGAAATATGTGAAGTTGGTGTCTGTGTAGATTCTCAGTCATCCAGGTCATAGTAGTCTCTGGAGCTTGAAAAAGGCGACTGGACTTCTTTTTGTTTCTTGAAGACGTTTCTTGAAGACGTTCACGCACATGATCAATAGAGGGTCATAACCACCTCCAGGGGACTACGCCCACAGGGGTTTAAATACCTGGGTCTCTCCACCATTTGGTTGAGAACTGAAGAAGCCTTTCGGATGAGAGGTGAAACGTCTTCAAGAAACAAAAAGAAGTCCAGTCGCCTTTTTCAAGCTCCAGAGACTATGTGAAGTTGGTGTTTCATTGATTTCACTGCAGAATGAACCCCTCTGACTTTCTACAATATGACTGCTGGGAGAAAAAATGAGCCCGAGCATCACTTCCTGTTTGCTGAAGTGGATTTTCAGCTCTTTAGAAACCAAAGGCTTGTTTTTCAGAGACAGTTTCAATGGGATTGAAGGAACGACGTGTTTGCACTGCAGTTTATATCCAACAACATCAAGCAGTTAAATCAAAGAGTTCATGTTACTGACAGCTCACCTCTCTGCAGCAGATCCACGCTGACCTTTAAAATTAATGGGGTCATATTTAGACTGGTCACTCTTTAAGGACACACAGCTGGCTCCAGGTCCAGGTTCAGGTTCAGGTCCAGGTTCAGGTGGGTTTCTGTGAATAATGATGCAGCAGTGATGTGAGTGCTGAGCTGTGACATGGAGAAGAGTCATGGACAGTTAGAGATGGTCATCTCACCTCTGAGCTTTGGTCTGGCTCTCATGTTCCCCACACAGAGTGGTTTTAGAGGGAGGGACTCCCTCCTCTCTGTCCTCACACTGATCCATGCTGCTGAATTCACACCAGCTCACACACACTTTCTACCTTCACCTGCAGAGGAAACACACATCATTGATGCTCACATCAACTGAAATCCTCCTTTCATCATGTAGGTGTCCAAATATCAGCTGCTTCTTCTCTGCTTCATCTCAGTGTCAGCTGAATGCAGTCAGACAGCAGTGAGGCAGAGGAAGCTGCCATCAGCTGCTCTACTTCAACTCTCTGTCCACTAGATGGAGCCATGAAGCTGCAGCCCAGCACATGCGATGCAAACCCTCACAGCAGAGATTTGCTTCAAAACACAAATGATTATCAATGATCTGAATAGTTAGAATTAAATTAGTGAGATGCCATTTCCTCTCCAGTTGACTACTTATCTGCATTAAGCTGTGTTTGTGAGTTATTCCAAGAAGTCAAAGATCCAGTCATACACAGGGAGGAAGTAACACCATCAACAAGATAATTGACCTCTGTGTGAATAAAGTTCACAATAAAGACAGTAACAATCATGTCCTTACATTTTGCAACAACAGTTTGAGAAATACAGCTACTGTGATGAAATTTATTCTCTGAGCTGTGTAATCTATCCATCCACTTATCTTATTCAGAGTTGTGGGGGAGTTCACATTCATTACTTAAGTATAAGTACTGATAGTTGTGTTAAAAATACTCTGGTAAAATACTCAAGTAAAAGTGAAAAAGCACAGGCTCTGAAATATACTTAAAGTTTAGATGTGCCGTTACACCTAAACAGGAAATGCTGTAAATGATGTTTAGATGATCTGTTTTTCCTCTTTCATCTCTTTGTATGCAATAAACCCCAGTGACGGTACACCAAAAGGACTGTCTTTTCTGTTATTGTTCCTCTATTTCGGCTCAAACCAGATTGATGTTTGAAGGTGTGCAGTGAAATAATAACTCCCCTGAAATGTCTTAAACCTAAAGTAATGAGCCTGTTTGGAAAGTTTAAGCAGTAGAAAGTAAACATATTTGTGTAAATGGAGGGGGTAAAAGTAAAAAGTTCTCAGAGAAGATGAATACTTAAAGTACAGATACTTGAAAATTCACCTACTGTAAGTCAAGCAAGTCAAGCCAGGACTTCTACTCTTAAATTTGTGCTAGAGCTTCTCACTCTTCAGTGATTATTGTTCAAATCTATCAGCCTACAGGACACAAAGTAAAAATAAGTACTTAAAAAAATTATAGTTATAAAATTTCAGGATTTTGCATAAATGCCATATTTGGTGGTATCTGTGTAACATTTTAATGAATTTCTTTTAAAATTCAGTCCAAAGCTTCTTATTCATGTTAGTGAATTTGAGGTGATGAAAGGAGATGGGACGCTGACTTTAATTAGAAGTACAAACTCTTCTGATATCGTCATCACTGTAAGAACATTCCTCCAAAATCTTCCCACCTTTGATCTGCAGCTGCTTGTCTGAACTTGTTGAAGGTCGCTCATGCACTGGGACTGCTGTCTGTGACATCCTGCTACAAAACCTCAAAAAAACATGAAGCTCACGTGTCGTTGGTTTCCAGCTGATGGTGCAGCCACACTCCTACATGAAGAATTCAGTCCTAAGCTGACTGTCCATCACTCCATTCACCACAAGGTACAACTCGCACATTTACACCTTTTTTGACGTGCTTCTTAGAGCAGCTCGTTTTGGTGAGGTCTCTTTAAATGTGAAAGACACCACCCCCCCCCTGGTCACAGAGCGTTCCACTCCACCCCGTTCAGCCATCTTTGTAGTTTGACATGATTATCTACCGGCAGAGAAACAAGAACTTCGAAGAGGCTCTGACGCTGGGGGGCGATATAAGGAATCGTGTGGGTTAATACACCAACAACCGAACTTTGTCTATGTGAAACTTCAGCATAACTGAACTTGGACTACAAAATCGCTGTGAGGAAAAAAAATGGAGGATTCACCAAATTGGTTAGCTGGAAGTCCCTGACCTTGTTTAGCAGTTCCACAGCAAATACTGTGACGTAAGAGGAAAGAAAAGGTAAGAGGGAATAGAGATAACTGAACAGACTGAAAATTATGACCCAAAAAGAAAATAAAGATATCTACACAGCACCGGGACAGAATGCATTTAAATTTCCTGCACTGCTGCACACTCACAACAAAATGTATTTAAGGATTTTAAAAAATGGATTTTGTATATGTCTCCTTTAAAACATGACACATGCTTCTCCACATCTATCATACCTTCTGTTTCCCTACAGACTGCTGCTCTATGCCCAAAGCACTTACAGTGGGAACACTGCAGAGAAAAAATATGAGACTCAGGAGGGAACAGAGGAAGGCAGGACTATAAATACACTGAGGACCAATGAGACAACAGGACACAAAACCACAGAGAATCCAAAACTCAAACAAGCTGACTGGAAAAGTTCCAGGAACGTTTATATACTCTCACCACAGAGGGACTGAGATGAACTGATTTTATTTGTGTGCAGAGTCCCTGCAGAAAATGAACTGATGGAATAAACTATAGCTGATTATTTCCCACACAGGAGACTTTATTTATTTCAGCTCACAGTTCCAACACTCAGCCATTTTCATCACAGTGAAAAAATGCAGCATCATGTCTAAAAACTCTTTAATGCATCAAATAATGTAAATGAGCTTTTATCAGTCGGTAAATTACTGAGAAAGATTAACAAAGCTCCCTGAAAAGAATTCATTTCCATTTCTAAACAATAATCACTGATTAATTATTGATCATTGAAAATTTTCTCATCTTCACATAGTTAATGCTTGAATATATATTTCACATGTTTATTATGAGCTGAGCTGCTATAGACCAGCTGCAATACTATAGATCCAATTTTCAGATTTTTCTTCAATTTTTATATTTCATGCATCAGCAGCACTCACTGGCAATCTTTTAAAGTTTGTGACTACTGGAATGTGAAATACTGTCAGACCACATTCAGACTGTGTGCAGCTGTGTGCAAAACTCCTCAAAAACTACGTTTAGTGTAGTCTTAGAATCTTAAAGTGTTTCAGCGACACCACAATCACCAGGCTCAGAAATACTCTGGTCATCTCCAACATGATACGCCAGCTGTGACAGCAAAGTTCCATCAGTACGATCAATGATTTTCTGAACCTTCACAAAGATGAGTTTAAACAGGGATTCCTGCAGTGATGTAAAAAGCTGCCTTAATGTCCACAGAATGAGAGTCATAAAGATTTTATTAAGATCAGAGTGAATCTTGCACGTCCACTGGGCACTGGAGAATATTTAACAGGCAGACATGATCTCTGACCCTTCATAAAACAACTTGAGTATCAAAGTCAGACTGCAGTCCAGCCTCTGAAGCAGGTTCTCATCTCAGTTTGATTATTACAGTTTGATTATGAGCCTGTTCAGTGTCCACATGAACACTGAGTCTGCTAAACATCACAGTCAGGCTTCCTCAGTTAAAGAGGATCAAACAGCAGCAGCTGTGAGGAACGTTTCATGATGCTGGTACCAACCTGCAGCCGTCTGATGAAGACGTCCTCACAGACTGTCAGTCTGATGGAGGAGATCAAATCTCTGCCTGCAGACTCTGTTTGAAAGGCTCTGAACTGATGCTGAAGAGTTCATGAATCAAAGCTCCTCTTCCTCAGCTTCCTCCCAGGAACTTCTTCACCCTGCAGCTCTGCTGTCTGGATCAGGACTGTGCAGAAGAAGAGACAATCCTCTGCTCCGTCTCCGTCCTCTGTGTCTGCAGGCTGCCGTCACACTGAACACTTCAAACCATAAAGAGTCTCAAGCTGCAGCTCACAGGCCAAAGGTCAGCTGCTGCACTCTGTGACACCCACACTGTACATCGCAATTCACGAATCATTTTCATGGATAAATGGTGTGGCCTTGGGTGTGTCTGCAGGCTTAAACATTAAACACTTCAAACCATAAAGAGGCTAAACTGCAGGTCACAGGTTAGCTGCTACACTCTGATAAGATCAGTCATTAACCTGCAGCAAATTTTCAGCAATCTGATTCTCTGTTATCTAGCTAGCTCAGCTCAGCTCTCCACATGGTCCTCTGTCTGCCTGAACATGATCACCTGCCACCTGTGTGTTGTCCTATATCTTTGCTTATGATGGTAAACAGCCTGTAGTCAGCAGGAGTTACTGTCGTGGTCCTGGGCCGTTTGCTCAGTGTTTGATATTTTCTGGGAGATTCAGCCTTGTTGTATTTCTGCTGTGCTCCCAGGTTTGCAGTTCAGATTCCTAGTTTATCAGTTTCTGAATCCTGTTATTAGTTATGGTTTGGTATTTCATTCCAGTTTTCCCATTGTTGTTCTTGTCTTCCCCGTGTCTGTGTTCCCTGTCTTTCTTGGTCTTTTGTCTCGTGCCTTGTGTTTAGTTTCTCTTCCTGTTGTTCCCTGTTTGTTTTTAGGTTTCCATTTACTCATGTTTACTCATGTTTACTCATGTTTAGTCACGTTTAGTCATATATCAAGTCTGCGTTGTGTTGTGTGTTTTCTCTTCCTGTTGTAATTTGTCAGTCCCTTGTATCCAGTCTGTGCTTTGGGCTCCTGCAGCCTCTCTGTCTCCTCCGCCCACTCCTTCAAGGAAATCAAGAAACAGTTTGATTTTTGAGCTGAAAATGAAATTTGCATGGACATTAGCAGTGGGTGTAGTAGGGAAAGTTAGCTCAGAGTCTGAGGAGCGCTGGGGAGGAGAAGCCTGGGCATCAGCAGCATCTCCATGGTGACAGATGGTCACACTTTATGGCTCACACCTGAGTACGTAAGCCAGATCTGAGCCGTGCTGGAGGCTAGAAGATGGGGAAGTCCCAGACTTCCTCCTCTATCCCCTCTTTGTCCACCTCTGGGCTCTTTGTCCTTTAGCCTGCCTGCTGGGGGCCGAGGGCTCAGACCTCATTTGAGCATGCTCCATCTAAACAGAGGACAGGAACATGAGCAGGTACTGCAGCAACACTTGAAGATGAGTGAGAAGAGAAAGCTGCTGAAGTTAGGAGACAATAAATGATGCTCTGAGTGAAGCCTCTTTGTTTGCTGTAAAGCAGCTCTGTGATGCACAGAGAGTTCTGCTCAGCTCTTTGAGCCCTTTATTAATATAATCACTGATGTCAGCGCGGGTCACTGATCCAGGAGCAGCTCAGCCTGTCTCAGTGAGTGCTGAAGAACAGCTTCATCACAGACACAGCATCATCATCATCATCATCAGCAGCAGCAGCAGCATCTCCAGCAGTTTATCTTCTCACCAGCAGATGGCAACAAATCAGCTTCAGTGGAGCACCAAACCCCTTCACAGCTAATGTCCACTACATGTTAGTTATATTAGAGCTCTGCTGAGCTTCATCAATAATTAAACATCATTACAGTGTTCGTCCAGTTAGATCAATGACAAACTCGTCACATGTGACACTATTAAAGATGTTTGCAGCCCTTCATTGATCCTGTAATCAGCTCTAAATGTTCACATGATAAAAACATTGATGAGAAGAAGCTGAACTTTACATAGAATTGATTTTTCTTCTTTTTATCACTCACAGCCATCTGCAGCCACTGTGTTCATAAAAAAAAGGTTTATCTGCATATAAAAATATCTAGCATCCCCAAAGAAGATTCAATCTCCAATAAAAGGGAGATTTTAACATAAATATTTGTAACAAGATGCTTTTTTCAGTACAGTGTAATTCACTTGAGCATAAAATACATTTTGGCCAGAAAGAACAGGAAAATGCACACACTTAAAAAACATATTGATTGCCTTAACTACAGGCAGACCCATCATAGTTTAGCAGGAAAAACTGAGTGATGTGAGGCTGAATTAAAACAAGACACATTTCCTTAGAAGAACAACAACAAACTAAAAACTAACACAAACCAAAAAAGGTTATAATTTGTTATAGTTTGTTTTCCTCCCATCACAGTGCACACACACACACACACACACACACACACACACACACACACACACACACACACACACACACACACACACACACACACACACACACACACACACACACACACACACCCAAACCCAAACAATCAGCCTAAATCTGTGGGAAACACTGAGAGCTGTGTTTGATGGCTCATTGTGAAACCAGACTACTTCATCACCACTTTTTCTGCTTCTTTAGACATTAGTTTGTAGGAAATCTTGATGAGGTGATGAGGAGGATCTTAAACAGTCCTAAGAGGTCTCCTCTCCTTGGAAATGTCCTGCTGTAGAGCAGCCTGACAGCAAACCAGTGCACCCAGCAGCCCTGAACTGGAACTCTTACAGCTGCGTGTGAACCTCGGCCTTCCTTAGCATAACTACCTGCTGTCAGGCAGGAAATCTGATGCTGCTGATGTGTGTTCAGGGTGTCAGAGTCAGACCAGGAAGCTGCTGCAGGTTAATGATTGATCAGATCAAATTCACATCAGACTGCAGCAGCTGACCTTTGACCTGTGAGCTGCAGCTTATGACTCTTTTATAATCTGAAGCGTTTAATGTGATGGCAGCCTGCAGACACAGAGGAGTGATGAGAGAGAAGCAGAAGATTTTCTTTCTTCTACACAGACCTGGTCCAGACAGCAGAGCTGCAGACTGAAGAAGCTCCTGGGAAGAAGCTGAGGAAGAGGAGCTTTGATTCATGAAGTCTTCAACATCAGGTCAGAGACTTTCAAACAGTCTGCAGGCAGAGATTTGATCTCCTCCACCACACCAGGCTAACAGTGTGTGGGCGTCTTTATCAGCTGCAGGTTGGTATCAACATCATGGAGTATTTCTACTGAGACACAAAGATCAGTTTGTACAGAGACAGTAAAAAGCTGTAGATGAAGGAAAGTCATTAGTGGAGTTTTATTCATGTGATTTGACTTCATTAAAGGGACATTTTGCTGCTTCAGCTGGAGACTCTTTTGGTCTGAATATGTTGGATGGTGTCAAGGCTGGCTGTGTGGTAGGCAGGATTAGACCCCAGGGTGCAGACTCTGAGACAGGACTGAATTTTACAGCTGTTTATTAAAGAAATGACACAAAATACAAATAACTGGGCTGGACAGGTGCTAACTAAACAAAAGCTAACAGGCAGGGTGACACACAGCATTACATTGCTCAGCCCAAACCCTAGGGTTTGCACACACAAGATGGCGGCGCGCATAGTCGCAGCGGCTCAGTGCTCTCCTTTTCGGTGCTCTGTGAAATTGTGTATGTTGTTATGTGTGCTTCAACTGTGGCTCAACACATCACCATTATGTCGGGCGGACATTATAACATACAGACGGCACGAACTCCTACATATAGGAGCACAAAGTGAGCAGGCGGTTATGGCTGACTTCCTCCACTCTCACAACATCCCGGTGGACATCGCCAGACCACCTGGCTCTTTGTGGTTCATCATCCCTGTGAGGGGGGGTCGCAGACGGAGACGGCGCAGAGAAAGGAGGCAGAAAAGAGGCGGCAGAGCTGGCGTTTTGGAGAGGCTACGTAAACGGCCTCATAGACCTCCGTTACCCAGTGTTTTCCTCGCCAATGTAAGATCACTCCCGAATAAAATGGATGAGTTGAGACTGCTGGTGGCTACAAACAGGACCGTGAAGGACTGCTGCGTTTTGCTCTTCACTGAGACCTGGCTTCATTCATCCATTCCTGATGCAGCCATCGAGCTAGCCGGCAGGACAACGCACCGGCATGACAGAATGCGGACCTCCGGTAAGAGCAGAGGAGGGGGTGTGTGCTTGTATGTAAACAACAGCTGGTGTACAGACAGTATGACTGTGAACAGCCACTGCTCTCCGGACCTGGAGTACATGACTGTTAAATGCAGGCCCATCTATCTGCCCCGTGAGTTTACAGCTGTTTTGATCACTGTTGTTTATCTTCCCCCTGATGCTAATGCTAACTCGGCTGTTAGTCTCTTACATGACACGGTTTGCAGTCAACAGAGCAGATATCCTGAGGCTGTACACATCATTGCAGGAGACTTTAACCATGTCGATTTAAAGACTGTTCTACCCAAGTTCCATCAGCATGTTAAATGCCCTACAAGAGGGAACAACCAGAGGTGGCAAAAGTACTTACATTCTGTACTTAAGTAGAAGGACAAGTACTTATGTTAAAAAATACTTTAGTAAAGTCGAAGTACTGGTTCAACTTCTCTACTTAAGTAAAAGTAAAAAAGTACAGGCTCTGAAATGTACTCAAAGTAAGAAAGTAAAAGTAGTTCTTTGGAGGATGTTTCTACCTGCTATTTTTTGTGTAAAACAAACCGAACCTCATTATATATTATTGTAATAATATAAAATAGTACATGAGAATACAAATGTTATTCCAATCTAAATTTTAATCCTAATGAATGCTCTCAGCTTGAATCTGTTATGTAGGACACAAACTGTGAAAGGGAATTTAAACACAGCTCTGTTCTCTGTGTCCTCCATAGTAGAGGGTGACTGTGCCTCCACCTAAACACCAACATGAGGATACTCAGGGGTTACAGTGGGATTCAGAAGGTGGAGGAACCCTAAGATCAGCTGTAGTGGCTCTGCATGGGGAGAGAATCACAGCTTTCTATTGTAGCTGCAGTAAATGATGTTGGTGTGCAGGCTGTGATCAGCTGACCTGCTGCTGCTGCTCTGAGGTTTACTGCTCTGTGTGGGATGAAGTGACTCACAAAGATGTAACCCAGTATTTCACAGCTCTCTGAGCTGATCTCCATCCCCTACACTGACAGCATACAGGCTGTAGAAATGTTGGATTCAGTGAAGAATCTCAGCATCAGCAGCTTTGATTCAAACTCATCTCTGCTGCACTGATGTAACCTGTAACTCTGACCATGAACACAAACACTGTGCTCCAGTCCAACACAGAGCTTTACTGTAAATACAGTACAACAAACTAACCTATTTATTAAACACTAAACTGCAGCATTTTCATAGAATCTTTGAATTACACAAGTCAGCATCCTTCAGTTTGTTTTCCAGTCCTTACCTTTAAATCTAACCTCTCTTCTTCCTCTCCGTCCTCTTTCTCCATCTCTGAGTGAACTTCTCCTCTCTTTTGCTTCTCCCTGAAATACAGCAGCTCATCTTTTAGCTAGCAGACACACTGTGTGACAAACTGCACACACTTTGTGTGTTTCTGATATTTGTTGAGCATTTAGAAACGTTGCATTTACCTGCCACACGTTACTCCCTTCATGCTCGCTCCTCTTCAGTAGCGCTAGCTAAGCTGTTTATGTGCCGCAGCGCAACTTACAGACTCGGTCCGGCCCGATTATAGCGCTATAAATGATACATTATACTGGTGGCGCTGTCACTTGGTGTTGGCTCTCACTGCGGTATTGTATCACTTCCTGTTCCTGTTTCGGAGCACAGTGTTTTGCTGTCTGTTAGCTGTTATATCTGTATAACTAGATTTATCTGGATAATAACATATTTTAGTGTAATCTTCACCTACTTTAAATAGCATACTCTTTGCTGAATCACCTGTATTCACATTACTCACTTTATTTGTTTTTAGAAATTCGCTAGCTTAGCTTAGCTAGTAGCTTAGCCCTTAGCCGACTCACTACCAGCATGGCTTCTTCTCCTGTCTCTCCTGCACTTTCCTGCTCTGGGTGTCACATGTTTAGTTACTCCTCGGCCTCCTTTAGCAGTAACGGTACTTGTAATAAATGTAGTCTGTTTGTAGCTCTGGGGGCCAGGCTTTCTGAACTGGAGACTCGGCTCCCGCAACCCTGGAAAATCCTACATCTAGCCAGGCCCCTGTAGCGGGTGCGGACCATGGTAGCTTAGCCGCCGTTAGCTCCCCCCCAGCAGATCCCGAGCAGCAGGGAAAACAGGCCAGCTGGGTGACGGTTGAGGAGGAAGCGTAGTCCTAAGCAGAAGCCCCGGGTACCACCACCAACCTATTCCGTCTCTAACCGTTTTTCTCCACTCGGCGAACACCCGCCCGAGGAACAAACTCTGGTTATTGGTGACTCTGTTTGAGAAACGTGAAGCTAGAGACACGGGACCATAGTCAAATGTCTTCCAGGGGCCAGAGCAGGCGCCATTCATGGAAATTTGAAACTGCTGGCTAAGGCTAATCGTAGATTTGGTAAGATCGTTATTCACGTCGGCAGTAATGACACCCGGGTACGCCAATCGGAGGGCACTAAAATTAATATTGACTCGGTGTGTAACTTTGCAAAACGATGTCGGACTCTGTAGTTTTCTCTGGGCCCCTCCCCAATCAGACCAAGAGCGACATGTTTAGCCGCATGTTCTCCTTGAATCGCTGGCTGTCTGAGTGGTGTCCAAAAAATGACGTGGGCTTCATAGATAATTGGCAAAGTTTCTGGGGAAAACCTGGTCTTGTTAGGAGAGACGGCATCCATCCCACTTTGGATGGAGCAGCTCTCATTTCTAGAAATCTGGCCAAATTTATTAACCCTCCTAAAAACTGACTACCCAGGGTTGGACCAGGAAGCAGAGTTGCAGTCTTACACGCCTCTCTGCAGCTTCTCTCCTCCTGCCCATCCCCCCAAACCCCATCCCCATAGAGTCGGTGCCTGCTCCCAGACCACCAAAACCAAAGCTAAAATCAGCAAAAAACTATTTAAGCATAAAAATTCAAAAACAATAAATAATACAGCTTCATCAACTGCACCAAAGAATAAAACAATTAAATGTGGATTGTTAAACATTAGGTCTCTCTCTTCCAAGTCCCTATTAGTAAATGATTTAATAATTGATCAACGTATTGATTTATTCTGCCTTACAGAAACCTGGTTACAGCAGGAGAATATGTTAGTTAAATGAATCAACACCCCCGAGTCACAGTAACTGTCAGAATGCTCGAAGTACAGGTCGAGGAGGAGGATTAGCTGCAATCTTCAATTCCAGCTTATTAATTAATCAGAGACCCAGACAAAGTTTTCATTCTTTTGAAAGCCTGACTCTTAGTCTTGTCCATCCTAATTGGGAAATCAAAACATGTTTTATTGTTATTATCTATCGTCCACCTGGTCCTTACTCAGAGTTTCTGTCTGATTTCTCAGACTTTTTATCTGATTTAGTGCTCAGTTCAGATAAAATAATTATAGTGGGTGATTTCAACATCCATGTAGATGCTGAGAATGACAGCCTCAACACTGCATTTAATCTATTGTTAGATTCAATTGGCTTCTCTCAAAATGTAAAGGAGCCCACCCACCACTTTAATCATACTCTGGATCTTGTCCTAACATATGGCATAGAAACTAAAGACTTAACAGTATTCCCTGAAAGCCCCCTCCTGTCTGATCATTTCTTAGTAACATTTACATTTACTTTAATGGATTACACAGCAGTGGGGGAATAAGTTCTAATTACAGTAGAAGTCTTTCCGAAAGTGCTTGTAACTAAGTTTAAGGATCTAATTCCTTCATTGTTATGCTCTTCAGTGCCATGTGCCAACACAGTGCAGAGCAGCTACCTAAACTCTGCTCCCAGTGAGGTTGATTATCTCGTCAATAGTTTTACATCCTCACTGCGTATAACTTTGGATACTGTGGCCTCCTCTGAAAAAGGAAAGCTTCAAATCAGAAGTGCCTGACTCCGTGGTATAATTCACAAACGCACAGCTTAAAGCAGATAACCCGAAAGCTGGAGAGGGAATGGCGTCTCACTAAATTAGAAGATGCTCATTTAGCCTGGAGAAAAGAGTTTGTTGCTCTATAAAAAAGCCCTCCGTAAAGCTAGGACATCTTACTATTCATCATTAATTGAAGAAATAAGAACAACCCCAGGTTTGTTTTCAGCACTGTAGCCAGGCTGACAAAGAGTCAGAGCTCTGTAGAGCCGAGTATTCCTTTCACGTTAACTAGTAGTGACTTCATGGATTTCTTACAAATAAAATTTTAGACATTCGAGAAAAAATTATTCATAACCATCTCAAAGATTATTCTTCATGTTCGGCTGCTTTCAGCACTGCTGGTATTTGTTAGACTCTTTTGCTCCAGTTGATCTTTCAGAGTTAACTTCAATAGTTACTTCCTCCAAACCAGCAACATGTTTGTTAGATCCCATTCCTACTAGACTGTTCAAAGAAGTCTTTCCAATTATTGATGCTTCAATCTTAAAAATGATCAATCAGTCTTTATTAGTTGGCTATGTACCACAGACCTTCAAGGTGGCTGTAATTTAAACCTCTGCTTAAAAGCCATCACTTGACCCAGCTGTCTTAGCTAATTATAGGCCAATCTCAACCCTTCCTTTTCTCTCAAGATTCTTGAAAGAGTAGTTGTAAAACAGCTAACTGATCATCTGCAGAGGAACGGTTTATTTGAAGAGTTTCAGTCAGGTTTTCAGAATTCATCACAGTACAGAAACAGCATTAGTGAAGGTTACAAATGATCTTCTTAGAGCCTCTGACAGTGGACTCATCTCTGTTCTTGTCCTGTTGGACCTCAGTGCAGCTTTTGATACTGTTGACCATAACATTTATTACAGAGATTAGAGCTTGCTATAGGTATTAAAGGTACTGCACTGCAGTGGTTTGAATCATATTTATCTCATAGACTCCAATTTGTTCATGTAAATGGGGAGTCTCTTCAGACAGTAAGGTTAATTATGGAGTTCCACAGGGTTCTGTGCTAGGACCAATTTTATTTACATTATACATGCTTCCCTTAGGCAGTATTATTAGAAAGCACTGCATCAATTTTCATTGTTATGCAGATGATACTCAGCTTTACCTATCAATGAGCCAGATGACACACATCAATTAGTTAAACTGCAGGAATGTCTTAAAGATATTAAGGCCTGGATGACCTCTAATTTCCTGCTTCTAAATTCAGATAAAACTGAAATTCTTGTTCTCGGCCCACAAATCTTAGAAACACGGTGTCTAACCAGATACTTACTCTGGATGGCATTACTTTGGCCTCCAGTAACACTGTGAGAAATCTTTGAGTCATTTTTGACCAGGATATGTCCTTCAATGCACATATTAAACAAATATGTAGGACCGCTTTTTTGCATTTGCGCAATATTTCTAAAATTAGAAACATCCTTTCTCAGAGTGATGCTGAAAAGCTCATTCATGCATTTATTACTTCTAGGCTGGATTATTGTAATTCATTATTATCAGGCTGTCCTAAAGCTTTCTGAAAAGCCTTCAGCTGATCCAAAATGCTGCAGCTAGAGTACTGACAGGGACTAGAAGAGAGAGCATATTTCTCCCATATTGGCTTCTCTTCATGGCTCCCTGTTAAATCTAGAATAGAATTTAAAATTCTTCTCCTCACATACAAGGTCTTGAATATCAGGCACCATCTTATCTCAAAGACCTCATAGTACCATATCACCCCAACAGAGCACTTCGCTCTCAGACTGCTGGCTTACTTGTGGTTCCTAGGATACTTAAGAGTAGAATGGGAGGCAGAGCTTTCAGCTTTCAGGCCCTCTCTGTGGAACCAGCTTCCAGCTTGGATTCGGAGACAGACACCCTCTCTATTTTAAGATTAGGCTTAAAACTTTCCTTTATGATAAAGCTTATAGTTAGGGCTGGATCAGGTGACCCTGAACCATCCCTTAGTTATGCTGCTATAGGCCTAGTCTGCTGGGGGGGTTCACATAATGCACTGTTTCTCATTCACCTTATTTACTTTGTTTATACTCCACTCTGCATTTAATCATTAATTGATATTAATCTCTGGCTCTCTTCCACAGTTCTCTTCCCTCAGCCCAACCGGTCGCGGCAGATGACTGCCCCTCCCTGAGCCTGGTTCTGCTGGAGGTTTCTTCCTGTTAAAAGGGAGTTTTTCCTTCCACTGTCGCCAAGTGCTTGCTCATAGGGGGTCGTTTTGACTGTTGGGTTTTCTCTGTATTATTGTAGGGTCTTTACCCACAATACAAAGCGCCTTGAGGCGACAGTTTGTTGTGATTTGGCGCTATATAAATAAAATTGAATTGAATTGAATTAATTATATGGGTTTGCGTATTTAATCCCTTTGTACGAGATAAGCCCCGGTGATGGAGGATACGCAGTACGATTGTCTCTTATATGTTATTATTCCTCCATTAGGCTCAGATCGTTTATGTTTGAAGGCGTACTGACCGGAAATGCAAACTTCTCTCTGACGTTAAAAAGTAACGAGTCTGTTTGAAAATGTAAGAAGTAGAAAGTACAGATACTTGTGTAAAATGTAGGGAGTAAAAGTAAAAAGTAGTCAGAAAAATAAATACTTAAGTAAAGTACAGATACCTGAAAATCTACTTAAGTACAGTAACGAAGTATTTGTACTTCGTTACTTCCCACCTCTGGGAACAACACACTGGATAAAGTCTACTCTAACATCAAGCTGGGTTTCAGGGCTGTGCCACTGCCACATCTGGGCCAGTCAGACCATCTGTCCCTGCTTATGATTCCAGCATACACCCCCCTCAGCAAAACTGCTCTTTCTACATCTAAGACTGTTCAGACCTGGCCTGAAGGTGCCTCTCAACAGCTGCAGGACTGCTTTGAAACAACTGACTGGGACGTATTCAAGCACCAGGACCTGGAGCAGTACACCTCGGCTGTTCTGGACTACATCAAGTTCTGCACCGACACTGTAACTGTGGACAAGAATATCCGGGTTTTTCCAAATAGAAAGCCATGGATGAATGGAAAGGTGCAGAGCTTACTCAGAGAAAGGAACATCGCCTTCAGAGCTGGTGATGGGGCGCTTTACAGCGCTGCCAGAGCCAACCTGAAGAGGGGCATCAGGGAGGCCAAGGCTGTGTATAAGAGGAGGATTGAGGACTGTTTCCAGAGCCACGACTTCAGGCAGGTGTGGCAAGGGGTTCGGCATATTTTGAACTACAAACCCAGCCTGTTAGTTGATCAGCGTAACATCAATCTGGCAGAGGAGCTGAACAGCTTCTTTGCACGCTTTGAGGTACAGCAATCAGAGACAGCCATCCAACATCCCTCAGCAGGCAGCAGCAGCATCCTCAGGCTGCAAGAGCAAGAGGTGAGGCGTATGCTGGAAACTGTGAACCCCAGGAAAGCTGTGGGGCCCGATGGTGTCTCTGGACGGATACTGAAGGTCTGTGCGGCTCAGCTGGCTGGTATTTTTACCAGCATTTTTAACCAGTCCCTGAGCCAGGCTGCTGTCCCTTCCTGCCTGAAGTCCTCCATTATCGTCCCCATCCCCAAGAAGAACACTATCAGAGGTTTTGAATGACTACAGGCCAGTAGCACTAACACCAATTGTTATGAAGTGCTTTGAAAAGCTTGTCCGGGCTCACGTCATCTCCAGTCTCTCCCCCAGACTAGACCCCCACCAGTTTGCCTACAGAGCCAACCGGTCCACAGAGGACGCCATTGCCACGGCCCTCCACTCTGCCTTCTCTCACCTGGAGCAGGGGGGGAACTACGCTCGGCTGCTCTTTGTGGACTTCAGCTCGGCGTTTAACACCATCCTTCCTGGCAGACTGGTGACTGAACTGTCAGATCTGGGGATACCACGCTCCACCTGTCTTTGGATCAAGGACTTCCTGACAGACCGTTCCCAGAGGGTAAGAGTAGGTCCCCACCTCTCTTCAGCCATCAGCCTCAGCACCGGCTCTCCACAGGGCTGTGTGCTGAGTCCCCTACTCTTCACCCTCTACACACATGACTGCACCTCCATACATGCCAGTAACTGCATCATTAAGTTTGCGGATGACACCACTGTGGTGGGGCTCATATCAGGCGGGGATGAGTCAGCATACCGGGACGAGGTGCAGCGGCTGTCAAGGTGGTGCAGTGAGAATAACTTGATCCTGAACACCACTAAGACAAAGGAGATGGTAGTAGACTTTAGGAGGACAACACATGTCATTCAACCTCTGTTCATCGAGGGGGATGAAGTGGAGCTGGTTTCAGATTTTAGGTTCCTGGGAGTACATCTGCAGGATGATTTGACCTGGAGTATCAATACGACCAGCATTGTCAGGAAGGCCCAACAGAGACTGCATTTCCTGAGGGTTCTTAGGAGCAACCATCTGACCCAGAATCTGCTGGTGTCCTTCTACCGTTGCTCTGTAGAGAGCATCCTGA
The DNA here is from genome assembly GCF_007364275.1 of Archocentrus centrarchus. NCBI lineage: Eukaryota > Metazoa > Chordata > Actinopteri > Cichliformes > Cichlidae > Archocentrus > Archocentrus centrarchus. Next base: position 1,554,076 of record NC_044347.1, read on the forward strand.
CCTACTGTCTGTGCGTGTGGTTCAACAGCTGCACAGCAGCAGACAGGAAAACACTCCAGCGAATCATCAACACGGCTCAAAAGATCATAGGCTGTCCCCTGCCCTCCCTCCAGGAACTGTTCAATGCCCGCTGCCAGAGGAGGGCACAGAACATCCTCCAGGACCCCTCACACCCTGGACACTCCTTGTTTCAGCTACTGCCATCAGGCAGACGTTTCAGGACAATGAAGGCCAGAACAAACAGACTGAGGAACAGCTTTTATGCCAGGACTATCATTGAACTGAACTCTGTGTGGTTTGGACAGTGATGTGGGGTGGTAGTGCTGACTGTGTGCGTGCGTTGGTGTGTGTATTGGGGCTAGATTCATCTTAATTTACTATTGTGCACTGTATTTTAGTAATCATTTTTATCACTCATATTTTTATTATTTTATTATTTATTGTCTGAGGCACCTAGAAAGGAATGCATTTTAAATTTCGTTGTGCAACTTCTGTGTACAATGACAATAAAGATTCTGATTCTGAATCATTGATGACAACACAAGACGGAATAGACACAACCAGGAAATCACAATGTAAACCATAACTAACAAGACAGGGGCCTCTTCCAGGAAGCATGTTCAGAGTGTGAAAACAAAATGAGTTTCCTGTTCCAGAACAGCTGATCAGAGATGGTTCAATCAGCTCTGAGTATGATCACCCTGAGTTAGTGTGTGTGAGTAAGGAAAGAAAGCCATCATCAATGGAGCTCTGATACCAGGAGTCACCATGGCAACAGGTAAATAAAGGGCGGAGCCTCCATTTTAATCCGATGATGGAGGATCGCACGTGTCAGTGTGGAGCATGACGAGTCACTTTAATCAGCCTGACCCACTCTGACATCATCATAGACAGAATAAAAGTTTGTTATCAAATATATCATTTCTTTATAATATCTGCTGTCATCATTTACACAACTTGAATCTCCATCAGATGAAGCTGAATCCTAATTTTACATTTGATTTATAAAATCTAATTATTGAGCCTGACGGACAAACTGCAGGAGACAGAAAGTGAAGATAAAACTGTGGAGAAACATCTCAGACTGAGTTTACTGACCGACCTGTGTTAGAGACAGCAGCAGACCCCGGAGCTGACCTCAGGTCAGTTTATTTAATAAAAACTGTTTCTGCTGCAGTTCATGATGGTTCAGTTTATGACAGTTCAGTTTGTGACAGTTCAGTTTGCAAATTTCATTGTTTCTGCCATTACTGGATAAAAATGAGATTTACAGAAAAACTACTTTAATGTTTCCGGTTTAAGTGTTTTATGGTTGTCTTGGTCCTGGGCAGGTGGCCCAGTGTTTGAGATTTGTTTTGTATAGTTCTCTTTTGTTGTATTCTGGGTTGTGTTTTCTCAGTTTTTCTCACTGTTTAGATTTTGAGTTGGTCATTGTTTTGCGTTCTGTTTCCTTGGTCCTGGTCTTCCTGTGTCCCTGTGTTTGTCTTCCATTGTGATCTTCTGGGTCCTGACCCTTTTTGTGTTTAGTCTCCCTTTGGATGGCACCTTGTGTGGTGTTTAGGTTCCCTCTGTGTTTTCTAGTCCTTATGTTCTGTTAAGTCTGCGTGTGCATCGTGGTGAGTCACTTCCTGTTTTATTCTGACAGTCTCTGTTTAACAGTGTTCCCTGTACTTTGTGTTTAGTTTTGTGTCTCCTGTGTTATTAGGTTAATTTGTTTCACCTGTTGTTTCCACTCTCCCTGATTTCCTTGTGTGTATTTAAGCCCTCAGTTTTTCTCTGTTCTTGGTTGCGGTGTTGTCTGTGTTTCCCCTTAGCTGTGTGTTCTTCAGTTTAGTGATTTATTTTTGTATTTTCTCCCAGGCTTGGTGTTCTGGTTTTTGGTTCAGCTTTGGTGGAGATTTCAGTGATGGTGAGATGAAGCTTCATGAGGCTTTGAAGCTTTCCATCCAATCAGTGAACCCATGGGTCGAAGCTTCATAGTGCCTCATTTGTTTTACTGTGCCATTAAGAGGACAGTCAATGTAAAACAGGCAGAGTGAGTGTCCATCTGTTACTATTTTCTTTTTTCTTTTTGAATTCTTTTATTCCTTTCCCTTCAAAAGGCTTCCCCTTTTGCCAGGAGACAGTTGTAAATAAGAATTTGTTCTTAATCTGTTCGCCTTGTTAAATAACGTTTTAAATAAAAATAAAACTAAAAAAATCACACCAAGGCTTTGGTGCATTTATTGAACAGAATAAACAATTTTTGATATGACAATAAATAAATCCTGAGCTAAATAATATGCTGTCTGTCTTTATGATACAATGTTGGGGTCAAGAGGGAAAGTGGAAATAAATTGGTAGAGAGTTGTGGTGTGACTGTGATTGTGTTACTTGGTTGGTAACTGTGCTCACTAGGGACATTTTACTCATTCGTTTTTATTTAGAAATAACAGCTTTACCACAGAGCTGAGCATCAGGTGTTTTCTGTTGTTTGAAATGATTTCACCTGCTTCAGAAAATACCGTTTCACAGGGCACAGATGAAGCTGGAGTAATAATTTATTACTATGCGCACACATTATTAGGAGAGCTCAGCTGAAAATGTTACCAGACAAGGAAAATCTCCTCTTTCTGGCTGGTTCATCACCAAAAACTAAGCAGCTCAAATACACTGCAAACCAACGAGCAACAGTCGCCAATACCACAATCTGTGAGGGGGCATCCGCTGCATTTCTTTGCCCGTTATATTTCGAATCGCACACCAAACCCATGAATCGTTTCCTGAATCACTCACGTGATACGGTCGGCTTGCGAGGCTTCACACGTCACAACACAAACGTCGATACGCGCTTCCCTCCCTCAATTATTTGATACACACAGAACGACACATCACTAGGAGATTTTGGGATTTTGTTTTTGTTCCTTCAGCAATAAAGTTATTTTGGACTGCATTTGGGTCCACCCCTTCCACCACACAGCTCCAACTGTGATACTAATCTGATCCAAGGCTACGTTCACCTGCAGCCTGAAGTGACCCAATTCCTATTTTTTTGTGAGATCTGATTTTTTTTGCGCGGTCATTCACATTTCCAAATATATGCAACTTGGATGTGATCAGCAGAGGGGAAGAAACTGCTCCCGCCATAAGAACAGTGTCTTCCCCTCTGCTGTTGGACTCATGAACAATTACCCTAAGACTGTTACCACCACCCTCCACAAACGCTGATGACCCTATGTCTATGCACCTGTCTGACTGCACTGATGTACATATTAGTGGAATATACTTTACATTCTTTATCTTTTAATTAGTCTCTGCACTGTATATTTTGTAATTTTGTAATATTGTGCTATAGTTATAGCTCTAATATCTCTGTATATTTGCAATTTGTATACTTGTATATTGTCTTATAGTTTTTATACTTATTTGTTTTTTTCTGTAAGCACGAAGTACCGCAGCAATTTCCTAATGCTGTGAACCTGTTCACCCATATGGCAATAAAAACCTTCTGATTCTGATTCTGATTCTGATCTGTGTGTGAACAGCAGACGAACCTGAAAGTGTCCCGCATGCGCAGTTGAGGACGTGATAACGTCACATGTAGCAGAGCGCGCTCAATGTTTGTGGAAGTTACACATGTTTTCCTTCCTGCGTCCGCGCGACTTTTGTCGCGTGTCAATGACGTGCAGGTCGGATGAATGCGACCTGGCCGTACACACACAGGTCGCATTTGAAAATATCGGATACGTATCGGATTTAGGACCATATATCCAAGTGGCCTGGGTCGCATTTGAAAAAATCCGATCTGTGTTGTTCAGACTGGCATGAAAAGATCGGATACAGGTCGCATGAGGGCGAAAAAATCAGAATTGGGTCACTTCAGGCTGCAGTGTGAACGTAGCCTAAGATCAGCTTCAGTGATAGATGACGGCTCTCTGACAGCCACAGCAGAGATGTTTCACTGAGTTACTGTTAAAGGTCAGAGGTCAGTCACAGTTTCATGTTCTCAGAAATGTCTCAACTTTATAGGTTTTAAATATTTCAGTTTGGGAGGATGAGACATTTTAATTAAAGAATGCAGATCATGTCGGGAAAATGAATCCATTATGAACGGATCCAGATTGGATGAGCTGGAAAATAACTGGAGCCTGAACTGGATCTGGATCTTATCCGGTCTGAATCCCTGATCCTGATCCATTTGGATCCTCCTGCTGTGCAGGTGGACTCGGACACAGTTTACTGATCCATTATAGAGCCGATGATCCCAGATTTAGGTGATTTTCAGTGGAAATATGTGGAGAAAAAAAAAAAAAAAAAATTCAAGATGGCGCCGGTGAGGTCAGCAGCCGTCGTACCTGCTCCTACGCTTTGTTTGTATATATTAGGTTTAGCTCTAATTCTGGACTTTATAATTCCGCCTGCTCTGTGTCAGATCACGTATGACAGACAGACTCTTTTTAATATCAGAATACAGCACTCTGGCTGTATTCTGACACCTTTTTCTCCCGACCCGACTTGGCCTCAGGACATATTGCGTTTCCAGTGGGCCAGCTCAAACAAAGGACCCAGGTCACGGACAAGGCCCCGAGGGAAAAGAGCCGGCGTAAGAGAGAGGCTGAGGCGCAGAGCGCACCAAACGCCACTGCCGAGCATCCTGTTGGCTAATGTCCAGTCACTGGATAACAAGCTGGACGAACTCAGGGCCAGGATACAGTTTCAGAGGGACATAAGGGACTGCAACATCATCTGTCTCACGGAGACATGGCTGCCTCCCCTCATACCGGACCACGCCGTACAGCCGTCGGAGTTCTTCAGTGTTCATCGCACGGACAGAACGATTGAGTCTGGAAAATCAAGAGGAGGAGGTGTGTGCCTAATGATTAATAACAACTGGTGTGACAGTAGGAATGTTGTCCTTCTGAAACAATCATGTTCGCCTAACCTGGAGCTCCTAACCCTGAAATGCCGTCCCCACTACCTGCCCCGCGAGTTCACTTCGGTCATCTTCAGCGCCGTCTATATTCCACCTCAGGCGGACACAAACACTGCACTATCCGAGCTACATGAGGCTATTTCCACCTATCAGGCTAACCAGCGTGATGCGGCTCTCATCGTAGCCGGGGACTTTAACAGTGCAAACTTGAAAAAGCTGATACCGGAATTGATTCAACACATCGACTGCCCCACCAGAGGAGAGAGGACCCTAGACCACTGCTATTCTCCATTCAAAGAGGGCTACAAAGCAAAGCCTCTTCCGCCTTTTGGGAAGTCTGACCACACCTCTGTCTTTCTCATGCCGAAATACAAACAACGGCTCAGGCAGGAACCCCCTGCTGTGAGAGAAGTGACACGGTGGTCTGATCAAACAGAGGCCGCTCTGCAGGGTGCGTTGGATTCAACCGACTGGGACATGTTTCGCAGCAGCGCGGGCGGAGACATCGAGGAGTTTACGGAAACTGTTGTGGGATTTATTGGGAAAGTTGTTGAAGACACTTCACTTAGGAGGACCATCAGGACTTTTCCCAACCAGAAGCCGTGGGTGGATAAATCTGTCCGCGACGCCCTGAGGTCCCGCACCGTTGCCTACAACTCCGGCCTCGCCTCTGGGAACATGGAGGACTACAAGGTTGCATCATACAACATCCGCAGAGCGGTGAAAGAGGCTAAACATCGCTACGGCCGCAGACTGGAACAGCAACTACAACAGTCTGACTCCAGGGGACTGTGGCAGGGACTACGCACCATCACGGACTACAAAGCACCACACACACACCCGGTGAGTGCCGACGCTTCTCTGGCTGATGAACTCAACATCTTCTTTGCGCGCTTTGAGTCGGGAAGCCGACAGCCCACTGCGCTCCCGGCCGGAGGGGCGGAGACACTCACTGTGACGGAGCGCGACGTGAGGAGGGCGTTTAGACGTGTAAACACCAGGAAAGCGGCTGGACCAGACGGTATTAGTGGACGTGTCCTTAAGACCTGCGCTGACCAGCTGGCACCTGTGTTTACACTGATATTCAACCTCTCACTGAAACTGTGTGTGATTCCCACCTGCTTTAAAAAGTCCATCATAGTCCCTGTCCCAAAGAAACCACACCCCAGCAGCCCCAATGACTTCAGGCCCATAGCGCTCACCTCTGTGGTGATGAAGTGTTTTGAGAGACTCATCAAGACATTCATCACCTCCTCACTGCCCACCACCCTCGACCCACTACAGTTTGCATACCGGCCAGACAGATCCACAGATGACGCCATATCCTTCCTTCTCCACAAGACCCTTTCACACATAGACACTGGTAAGGGGAACTATGTGAGAGTGCTGTTTGTAGATTACAGCTCAGCATTCAACACCATAGTTCCCTCCAGGCTGGTCTCTAAGCTGCTGGACCTGGGCCTGGGCCCATCCCTGTGCAGGTGGGTTCACAGCTTCCTGACCAGCAGACCACAGGTGGTACGAGTGGGTCACCTCACCTCACCCTCCCTCACCCTCAACACTGGATCCCCCCAAGGCTGTGTGCTCAGCCCTCTGCTGTACTCACTGTACACCCATGACTGCGAGGCCACGTCAGAGTCCAACGTCATCATCAAGTTTGCTGACGACACTGCTGTTGTGGGACTAATCTCTCACAATGAGGAGACAGCCTCCAGGAGAGAGGTCTCCCGCCTGGAGAACTGGTGTCAGGAGAACCACCTCCTGCTCAACGTCAGCAAAACGAAGGAACTGATCGTGGACTTCAGCAGGAAGCAGCAGAGGGACTACCATCCACTTGTCATCAGTGGTGCTGAGGTGGAAAGAGTGGACACTTTCAAATACCTGGGAGTGACCATCTCACAGGACCTGTCCTGGACTCATCACATAAACATCACTGTGAAGAAGGCCAGACAGCGTCTCTACCTCCTCAGGCGGCTGAGAGACTTCAAGCTCCCACTCAAGGTGCTCAGGAACTTTTACACCTGCACCATCGAGAGCATCATGCGTGGGAGCATCACCACCTGGATGGGAAACTGCACCAAGCAGGACTTCATGGCCCTAAAAAGGGTGGTTCGTTCAGCTGAACGGACCATCAGAACCACCCTCCCCAACCTGCAGGACATTTACACCAAGCAGTGCAGGCTGAGGGCCATGAAGATCCTAAAACAGCCCAGCCACCCCGGACACTCTCTCTTCTCCCTGCTCCCATCAGGCCGGCGTTACCGCTGCCTGAGGACTAAGACTGAAAGGTTGAAGAAGAGTTTTACCCACAAGCCATCCGTCTGCTCAACTCTGAGCCCTAACTGGACCATTATTGCACAATGTAAATATTATAATTTATAAAAGTGTGTATAGTGTATAGTATATAGAGTATAGTGTATAGTGTGAATTACTTTTTTTTAATTTTTATTCTTCTTATTTATATGTGTGTGTATATATGGTTGCAGGTACAAAATACATTTCACTGTGCATTGTACTGTGTATAACTGCACATGTGACAAATAAACACTATCTTATCTTATCTTATCTTATCTTATCTTATCTTATCTAGATTCATACTTCAGAAATTTCAGAAAGCAGAACTTTAAAATGTTGATTTCAGTCACTTTAAATCCATTTAGTTCAGTTTGAAGTCTTCATCATTTCAACCTCATCTTCACTCAAACATTCCCATCATCTCCAGGATCAGACATTTTTCCATCAGTGAGCTTTTCCAGCACCACAAATGATCGATCATTGATCACTGATGAATGAATGAATGAATGAATGAATGAATGAATGAATGAAGTTTTATTGCCATGTGGGTGAACAAGTTCACACATTGGAAATTGCAGTTACAGAACACCATCCAAATACACAAACACAACACACATAGGGGGATATGTGTCCTCGGGTCATGCAGCCGACTTGCAGCGCTACCTTTGGCAGGAGGAGAAAACAACACATCATGGGGAAGTTAGGTTAAAAAAAAGTCATCTGGTACAGTGCTCAAAAGAGCACCACACCAGGGTCCAAAAAAAACCACCTTAGCAAAGCATTTGCACATGTAAAGCTAGGACAGCGGCAGTAGGTGAGGTCAGGTCAGGAGGGGATGCAGACGGAGACGAGAGGTGGGGGCATTGTGGAGCCAGATGCCAGGATCCAGCCAAAACAGTTCGCTGATAGTGATGGAATTTCATCAGCGGCCGTGGTACACCAGACCCAGCTTCACAAGTCACAACGCGGAGTGGGGGAGAGAGCAGCCGCACACAGAGCCCTGGAGAGAGATATGGTTGCCAACCCAAGGCCGGCAGGGGAGCCGAATTCCTGATAACAAATGTTGTTTTGGAACAGGCTGCTTGTTTTTCCAACAGCCTTCAGTCTTACTGGGAAACCATTCAAAAATCCAATATTCCAAATTCGTTGATTGCCGTCCTCACTGTGCAGAACCGAACTATATCTCCTGATCTAACCCCCCTTGCCTGCGAGCTCGCTAATCTTGCGGCTCAGGTCCACCAGGCTTTGAGTCTGAGTTTGTACGGCTCTGCTCAGCCCTTCCACCTGGGTCGGCAGCCTCTGCAGATGTCGAACCGCCGTCCAGATTTTCTTAATTTGCCAGTAAAGCAGGTATCCACCGAGCCCAAACAGAGAGGATACTGCTACCAAAAAGCCGAATATGTAGGCGTCTTCCACGTCTTCCACTCCAAGGGCCGAGAAGCACACAGGTCTCCACGAGCTCCAAGAGTCGATGACGTATCCAACCGGGTCTGTTCCACTCGGACACGCAGGCTCCCCTGTCCCGGGTCTCATAGTGGAAAAAATTCGATCAATGATGGAGAATGCCCAGTTTGCCAGATCCATGGTTCAATCTTGTTCTTATTCGGACAGTGTGTAAAAGACGCTCTCACAGCAAGCAGCAAGCAGAGAGATAGGGAGGGCAGGGAGAGAGAGATAGTGCGACCGTCTCCGACAAGAGCAGGAAGAAAAACATCAGTGTGTTCTGTCAGCAGCTTCATCCAGATCAGTGTGATGTAACAGTGATGCTACAGTAACTACAGTAAATGTTTCAGAGGACCTGACTGACAGTCTGACAGCTGCAGCTGCCTCATTATAAATCCGTGACATCATCGCTGTCTCCGTCCTTACAGCCTGTTGACGAGTGAACAACTGTAAAAGCTTCATGTTACAAACATAACAAACTAACGTCTAACTGTGATTTCAGAGCTTGTAGAAACATGAACGTCTGCAGATGAATTCGCTCCTCTGACGCTCTGACAGACACTTTATGAAGGAGGAAATGAATGGGAGGGTCAGACAGGTGGTTCAGGTGCAGCAGGAGGGGCGGAGTCACAGAGACACTCAGAGGTTGTTGGATAAAACCTGCCAGTGAACAGGTTAGGGTTACAGACTTCGAGTTAACTCTCTTCCTGGAACTGAAAACCTGATTTTCCTCATTTTAGGGTTAACAAACCAGACTTGGAGCTGAACCTATTTCCTGGAACAGGCCCCTGGAACCAAGATGAATAACCAAAGCCAAAACAAACTGGAAACAGAATTCAGTGAAAACAGAACCTACAAGAATAAAACACAAAACTCTGGGGACACAGCCCAGTACCATGAGAGTTGGATTGATTTATGTTTCTGAATCATGAGCTGTAGTATAGATGACCTCTGCTCATCACATTCAGTGGTCACATGTTGTTAAATAAACTCAACTGCTGCTTTGTTTCAGTTCTCCTTTTCTTCTTTATGTGTTTGGCTCACAGACTTTTAAACATGTCCTCTTATTGTGAAAATCTGTCTCTTCTGTGGATGGTCTAAATCCCCTGCCAGCACTCCTAGGTGGGCCCCATATGGAATAAGCAAGGGAAAACATTATGGGCCCCATGAGGTTTTGTCCACGGTTTCCATGGTGGCCCTAAAGGGGTTTGCCCAGATAGATTTTAACCGGCCCTGAATATGTGTTCATTCGGACCCAGACAGTCCATGCATGCATGGGCTATGCATGGGCCTCATGTAAGTCAACCGTCTGGGTCCCAATGAACACATATTCAGGGCCGGTTAAAATCTATCTGGGCAAACCCCTTTAGGGCCACCATGGAAACCGTGGACAAAACCTCATGGGGCCCATAATGTTTTCCCTTGCTTATTCCATATGGGGCCCATCTAGGAGTGCTGGGAGGGTCCTAGCAGATTTAGACCATCCACTGCACCAGGAGTTCAAGTTGCTTCCTTGGGGACGCAGATACCGGGTACCAGGTTGTAGGACAGAGAGATTGAGGGAATCTTTTGTCCCAACAGCAATTAGGTTTTTAAATGATTTGTTGTGATTCAATGTTTGTTTTATGTATGTTTTTATGGTATAACTGTTTTTTAGATTACTGTACTACTGGCTGTGGGAACAATTGCCCTTAGGGGATAATAAAGATCTTTGTATTGTTGTATTGTATTGTATCCTGTCCTTTTTCCCATCAGAGGTGGAACCCTGACTCATTCCAGGTAGCAGCTCACCTGTTTTCTAAATAAAAAGTACAACAATTTTGGACTTGTATACTTGCTGTTGTGAACTCTGTAATGTGTGTTACAGCACGAGTTATACCTTGTGGTTGATCCAGTGAAGTCAAGCTAGGAGTGATCGTTTTGATTTTTGAATAGGTTTTTTTTTTTTTTAATTTTGATGCCAGCAACACATTTCAAATATTTGTCTCAGGGCCAACAAAAGGCTGCATCCTCATTCCCCGACCTGCCCAGGAAGCTTTGAATGTTTGCAGTATAAATATTTATACTCCAAATAAGGCAAACCGTCAGGCTGTGTTATGCGAGCATGTGAACTTTACTCTGGCCCAGTCTGACCAGTTTGAAGGCAAACATACACACTCAATCAATCAATCAATCAAATACTTTATTATCCCCGAGGGGCAATTTGTTTTGCAGCCAACAGCAAAATAAATAAATCTATAAAAACAATCAAACATACAACACACACAACCAAGGACACAATTATCTAAAAGAGTTCAAAAAGTTAATAGTATTGGGAATAAAAGAGAATTTAAATCTGTTTGTTCTGCACTGTGGCACAGAGTACCTCCTTCCTGAAGGCAATAACTGATACATTGAGGACAGGGGGTGAGTGCTATCACCCCGAATCTTTTCTGCCTTTTGGGTGGCTCGCACCCTGTACAGGAGGGCAAGATCATTAAAACTTACATTTGCCACCTTGCTACAAAGTTTCACAATGTTCTCTAACCTTCTTTTGTTCTTGAGGCTCAGAGAACCGAACCAAAGAAAAGGTTAAAACAGACTCAATAAAACAAGAATAAAACATTTTCCTAAAAATCTTATCCACGTTAAAACCCCTAAGTTTTCGATACAAATACATACGCTGATGAGCTTTTGCACAAATGGCATCTGTATTTGCATCAAGTGACAGTTTGTTGTCCAGTATAGTGCCCAAATATTTGTATTTCTCCACTACCTCTATTTCCTGGCCATGAGTATGAACAGCAGGTATTGATGAGGTTTTCCGACCAAAGTCTATGATCATTTCTTTTGTTTTTGATGCATTTATGTCTAGAAAGGAATTCCCACACCATGTTACAAAATCGTCTACAACCGGGCCGTGGTCAAGATCTGCATCATGGAGCAGAGAAATGATCACTGAGTCATCTGCATATTTAATTATATATCTGTTCTTATAGTGGCTCTGACACTCATTTGTGTAGAGAACAAATAAAAGTGGAGAAAGGACACATCCCTGAGGGGAACCAGTGGAGGATAAAAGCAGATCTGATACAATGCTGTTGACTCGCACTCTCTGTGGTCTATCTGTTAATAAATCCATGAGCCAAGATACCAGACCAGAATCAAGATTGTATGTACTAATAAGCCGTCTCGCTAAAATATGGGGCTGGATGCAGTTAAAAGCTGATGAAAAATCTATAAAAAGCAAACGAGAAAAATTACGTGCACCATCCAGATGCTCCAGAACCTTGTGGAGCAAAGTGCACACAGCATCCTCCACACCCCTCCCTGTTCTATAGGCGAATTGGAGGGGGTCTAATTTTGTCTCAGTGGCACAAAAAATTTCATTTCTTACAAGTTTCTCAAATATTTTCATTACAAGTGAAGTTAAAGCTACAGGACGATAGTCATTTAATGATTTAGGTGCTTTAACTTTGGGCACTGGTACAATAATAGAGTCCTTCCATATACGTGGCACTTTATGAAACTCAAGAGATTTTGAGAAAAGAAATGAAAAACTTCCAGCCAATTGCTCTGCGCAGTTTTTAAGGAGACGCCCATTTATTTTGTCTGGGCCTGGACTTTTTTGCTCTTTCACCCCTTTAAATAATTTAAGCACCAATAATCTATCAATATTAATAACTGATTGTTTTGGAGAAACATCCCTGTACACAGCCAGTTCTTCATTAAAGTTGTGAATGTTAAAACGATTGTAAAAAAGATTCAAATCATTCGCCAGCTCTAAATCAGACACACCTCCAAAAGAAATGGGACACTTCCTGTGTTGCAAACCCATAATAGACTTAACCCCCTCCCAGGCAGGGCGTGAGTGTCCTGTGCCCAGCAATGACTGCACTTTATCTTTATATTTAATTTTGGCAAGCTTCAGTTCTCTTTTCACTTGCTTTTGCAACTCTCTGCTATAAACAACATCCCCACAGTTAAATGCAATATTCCTCTGATTAATAATACTTTTCAGAGCTTTGGATACCCATGGTTTGTTGTTTGCAAATATGCAAATTTCCTTCTTTGGGATTATCAAGTCTTCACAGAAATTAATATAAGCTGTGACAGTCTCTGTAATTTCATCTAGGTCATAGCAGGTTCTTTTGAATAAGTCCCAATCGGTACAAGTGAAACAGTCTTGAAGGGTCTGAATGGACTCCGCTGACCACACTGGAACCAGGCGACGCTGGGGTTTTGTTCCCTTCAGGACAGATTTATAGGTGGGAACCAAATAAACAACATTGTGGTCAGACATGCCAAGAGGTGCTCTGCTAAAAGACTTATAAGCTCCCTTAATTGAGCCATAACAAAGATCCAGAGTCTTCAAATTCCTCGTGGGGCAATTTACATATTGATGCAGGTTAGTGAGCGACCTCCCAAGTTTACACTGGTTAAAGTCACCCATTACAAAATTGGGGGCATCTGGTGCAATGCACTGCAGTCTGTGTACCGTCTCCACTATGCTCCTAGTGGCGACTTCCACATTAGCCCTCGGGTGAACGTACACAAGAGTAACAAATATCTGTGGGAATTCTCTTGGTAAATAAAAAGGACGCAGAGAGACAGATAAAAGTTCAACATCAGGAGAACACAGTGATTCCCTCACCACCGTGTTACGACACCAGTTCTTATTAATATAAAAACAGAGACCCCCGCCCAGGGTCTTACCAGTCACAGTCGGGTCTCTGTCGAGCCTCAGAGGTTCTCCAAAACCACTGATTTCCAGCTCCGATTGTAAGTCCCGCTGCTTGAGCCATGTCTCCGTAAGAGCGATGAGACAAACATTCTTGTATTCTGGTAAAAAATTGACGTTAGCCTGAAGAATGTCAACTTTGTTCCGCAGGGACTGCGCGTTGGCGAGGATGATTGTGGGAAGAGGAATCCTCCGATGGCCTTGCCTTCTCAGTCTCTGTCGCACTCCTCCGCGTCTGCCCCTTTTCCTCACCGCCGTTTGTTTAGATCTCCAGTTCTTGTTCATCGTGGTGAAATCATGCTGAAGGATTTCGGCCGGTAAGGCCGCCATGAGCTTAACATCTCCAACATCTGGGTTCCGGAAAAACAAAAGGGACTCTCGACTATACTGAATAAACTGATTATGTCCACAGAGACCTCTCAAAAAGTGACAGGTCATCGTCAAGATGATTAGAAGAAGGACTACCGGCCTAATATAAGCCATATTGTTGCAAAAATTCCCACACGTTAAAAATTAAAAATCACGATTAAAAATGATTAAAAAAGTAAATAAAATAGAAAAAATTAAGTTACTTAAGATTATGTTAAGTTACGTTAAAAGACAGCTGCGCCCATAAACTACTGCTCACATACCCATACACTCTGCTGCTGCTACATGTCGCCATACTCCAGCGCTACACTGATGAAGGATTAGAAGCTGCAGTTAGATTATTATAATTAAGTTAAATTAAGAACCCAAAGATCTGTTTCTCCACAGTCAGTTATTTCTGTACAGTGATCACAGTCCAAGAAACAGTTTTCTTATTTCCATACATTTTTTGATAAAATTGTTTTTTCTAGTTGGAGGAAGCATGGTGGTGTGGTGGTTGGTACTGCTGCCTCACAGCTGGAAGGTCTGGGTTTGATTCCACCCAGGCTTCCTTCTGTGTGGAGTTTGCCTGTTCTCCCCGTGTTTGTGTGGGTTTCCTCCCACAGTCCAAAGACATGAAGTTAGTGGGATTAGGTTAACTGGTGATACTAATTTGCTCACAGGTGCGAATATTTGTCTGTCTCTCTGTGTTAGCACTGTGCCAGGCTGCCAACCTGCACAGGTATACCCTGCCTCTTGCCCTATGACAGCTTCTAAATAAATGGAGATTATTGTGGTTCATTACATTCTTTGTTGAGACTTTCCTGTTTTTATGTGTGCTGGAAAAGAATCTCAGAGCTGTCTGAAAGTCAAATTAGTGAAAATGTTCATCAAGATCATCAATGCATGACATCAACAGGAGAGCCAAAAATTATGAGTAAGGACTCAGTGAGGACTCAGTGAGGACTCAGTAAGGACTCAGCCACATCTGAACACAGAAACAGGGAAATCAAATGCAAATGAAACAGAAAAAAAAGTTCTCCTGGGAGAGTGAAATTTAGAGGAAAGTTAGAAAATAAGATTTTTCATATTAAAGTCTGTTGTTCAGGAATTTGAAGGACGTTGTTAAACTCATTCTGTCTTGTTGACTCCTGCTCCTGCTGAGCCCCTCCCACATTCTTCTGCAGGTGGAGTCCCACCTCCTTCCAGGAAACGGCTCACCTGTGTGTCAGTGTTTAGTGTTTAGGTGTGCAGTGGAGCTTCTTCTTCTGCTGCTCTGTTTGCAGAAACTGTAAGTTTGCTTTGTTTTCTCCTTTAAAAGTTTATCTTTAAGAACTTTCCTCTTTGTTCAGCTCATGTTTGATTTCTTCAACAACAAACTGTGTTTTTATTTCCTGGAAGAAAACCATTGTCTCTCCATTAAAGCCTGCAATGTTTTCCTGGTTAACCGCAGCTGTGGTGTGTGTGTGTGTGTGTGTGTGTGTGTGTGTGTGTGTGTGTGATCAGAATTCGTTGGTGTCAGCAGCTGAGCTCAGAGTTGTTGTTACTGATGTTACTCTGTAGAGCAGAGGAGCTGCTGCTGTTCTCCTGCTCACTGACGCACTGAATGTGGCCTGAGCTCAGCTGGAGAGACTCTGAGCTCCAGGCTTCTCGATTTTCTCATTGATTCTCATTGGGTTAGTGAATTAAATGTACTACAAATGGGTTGGTTTGCATTAACTCTTTAATGTAAAGCAGAACAAAATTAAAACTGGTATATAAAAATAAGAATTCCTCTTTCAAAATTAATACTTTTAATATTTTAACATTTTAACATGAAATAACTGCAAGGTGTGCGAGAACCTCTGAGCCAGCCAGACTCTGGCAGTCCTCATCAACTTAATCCGCGTTTCCATACGGGATGACTCAGTCAATACAACTCGGCACGGTCGTGTTGTGTTTTCATTACAATTGAGGACTACCACAGTGTGGGTGGAGTCTATACAGCAGCGCGGGCTATAGTCTCACGACGTAACTCGTATGCGGCTCAAAGCACAACACAACAATAGATGAGAAAGAGGCAAGCTAACAGCTAATGCCAGTTTAATATCATCATCATGCATAAGTCCCCGTACAATGTGTTAATGGATGAAGGTTATCATCAAGTATAACCCTATACCCCCGAACATAATCGGCTCAGTGTACTTCAAAAGAGCCGCCGTTCGCGGAGTTACGGTGTTCCGTCGAGTCGCGTTTCCCCATCAGATACTGTTTCCCCACCGTCTATGGCAGGCCGTTTTAACATAAAATCCGTTTGTCTGACTATCCGTAATTACATTTCAGATATCTAAAACTGCATTTTGACTATCCAGAATGGTAATTTAAGATATCCGCAGTTACATTCTGACTAGTAAGAATAATAATTCAAGATATCTTCAATTACATTTTGACGAGTCAAAATTCCTTTCAAGATATCTCAAATGACGTCACCGGATTAGTCATTTGACGGGTCACACATCCCTAATTACAATTTAAGATATCTCAAACGTAATTATGACGAGTCGAAATGACCTTTTAGATATCTGAATTTAACGATTGCGTGAAGGCCCCCTTGTGCTGTACTGAGCTGTCCAAACAATTGCCTGTGTAGAATTTCAGGTGCCTGCAATGGCGCTGGCCGTTATGGACAAAATTGTAATAAAATGCAACAATAAAGAAAGAGCTCCTCAGTATGGGATATGCGGAGAGTGTGAGAGTTCTGTACTTAAAGACTGCTTCAGAAATCTGCACAGAGTCTCTGATTTTATGGCCGTTTTAACAAACTGGCTTATAAACATTCTGCCAAAATGCTCCGTAATTCAAGATATCTCAAACGTCATTCTGACTAGTCAGAATGTTAATTTAAGATATCTTAAATAGAAAAGCCGTCTAATTCAAGATATCTGTAATTCATTTGGAGAGATCTTAAAAGGCATTTTGACTAGTCAAAATTACAGTTCTAGATATCTCTAATTTAGTTTTGCCTAGTCATTATTTGCTTTCAAGATATCTAGAATTTAATTTGCACTAGTCAAAATTATTTATTGCCTATCTAAAAATACATTTAAGATATCTTGAAATATGGTGTAATTTAATATATCTTTAATTACAATTATGACTAGTCAGAATAAAACACAAGATATCTTGAATTAACTTTATGACTAGTCATAATTTAATTGTAGATATCTGAAATGTGAGTTTCAGATAGTCAGAAATTCATTGAAGATATCTTGAATTGAAGCCGCCATACAAGGGTTTAATATTTTTCCCGAAAATGACATGAATCAAATCCCGGGAAAAGACGAGCCATTTCCCGGGAATCCCGGGAAAAAGTTTATTTATTTTTTTTTTTATTTTAATTAGGCCTTCTGTAGCCTGTGTCGGCCTTAACCTATTGTGATATTGTAGAGGTAGCTTTCCAGCTATGTCCTGTTATGCCCAGTAGGGGGTAACGTCGGCTTGATTAACGCAATAAAACCTACATCTCGACATTCGAGTGCTCGAGCTATGCGGTGTTGTATCGTTCCTCAACACTCCCTTAACAAATATAATTCGAATATTCCTCCATTGTACATGGAATTATACCAAGCTATTTTACAACTGCTGGTGCAAAACAATACGGTTCATCTCCACAGCATTGATAATGGCTCAGCCACGCTGTCGTGGCGACATCTGTTGCGCTATATCTCCACCATTGGAACGCTGTAATAGTCATTGAAAAGTTAACTACCGTACTACACTATAATATGGCATAACACAGGGCCTTGAGTAATGCACTACGACTTGGTCATTGCCATTCTGGCAACAGCAAATTTATAACGCCGTGTCTGAGGGTTAAAGTAGGTTCGCTGTGAATCGTCTATTGAAAAACTGGCCAATCCTTATAGCCTAAAAAATATACATTTTACTCAACTCCATTTTAAAAGTGAAATATGTTAAAGTATCTATTTCATGATACTTTCTTCACACATTAGGCCCGTATCCTAATTCATGATTGTTAGTAAGCGGCTGCAAACGAGGAAAAGAAACACTCGAAGTTAAACAGATATTTCTTTATTGTTCAGGGCAGGCATATTTTATAGGCTATATAATGCAATATAACAATATAATAATATAAAATTATATAATACAAAATACCTTAGGGTAAACACATTGCCTACGATTTCAACAAATTAAAGAGGAAAAAAGTACAACTGTGTAATACCTCTATTAAAATGCTCGAGATGAAGGCTGAAGCCTTAAACGGAGGCTGAACGTGCCTGAAATGAAGAGTAATGCTTTTCGCATTAAACGAACCCTTCTCTCAATATTTCCTTAAATTTAACATTCTGAAGCTTTCTTTTCTTTTCTTTTCTTTTCTTTTCTTTTCTTTTCTTTAGCGCAACTTTTTTCCCGGTTTCCCGTCTTAATGTTTCCCGGGAAACGGGAAATGGTTCTGATCGCATTTCCCGGGAATCCCGGATCCCGGGATTAAACGCTACGCCATACAAATGAATGGTAAATCTGACGTCATTTCAACTAGTCAAAATGCAATTAGAGATATCTCAAATAGGTATTTTGTCTAGTCAAAACATAATTAGAGATATGTCAAGTTACTAATACGTCTAGTCATAAATCAATTTCAGATATCTGGAATATAAGTGAGGTGAATCGGATTTTATGTTAAAACGGCCTGCCATACACCGTCTCCTCGCCGCTCTGCGCCGCCCACGCGGCAAAACCGGTATCTGATGGCTGTCATTGGGTCATCAGTTACCGTTCCCCCTGTAATAAACTGGGGGAACGGTAACTGATGGCCCATGCTACCGCCGAGGAACCGGTTCCCATGCCAGTGCCAGTTCCCGTGCTGTTCTCAATGAACCGGCGAAACGCTTAAGAACGGGCCCGCGTTCCCACCGCGTTTCTGTGAACTGCTCCTTTACATATGAGTGTGGGCGGGTCCTCGTCTGGACACGACGCCGAAGCGCACAAACGTGGGAGAACACGCTCCCCTTTCTGTGCTGCAAATACGTTTTAGGGTCCAAACCAAACTACTGCAGCATCTGTGTGCAGCACAGAGGGAAACACAGACAGAGATTAGAGCAAGACGACAAGTACGCACTTTGTGTCCTTTTATCTGTGATATGAACTGATACAAAGCAGCAAGTTCAGCCTTAGAGCCCAACCTAATTCACAGCCGTGAAAATCGCTTCACTTTTCTCCTGTAATACACATGTAATATGGTAGAAAACTTGATGTTGAGACGGCAGAGTCACGCCCTTGTGCCGCTTTTGTCACGTGTTCGTGGTTCAGGACCAGCTAGCTTGCGGGGCCGGACTTGAACCCGTTTTTCGGCCAAGCACCAAGTGCTTCGACGGTGGAAAACCCGCCTAACGGTTCAAATTACGGCACGGGCTCCAGAACCCTGTTGGTGGGAAAGAGGCCCCAATGACCACCATCAGATACTGGTTTTTGCCCTCGTGGGTGGCGCAGAGCAGTGAGGAGACGGTGGGGAAACAGTATCTGATTGGGAAACGTGACTTGACGGAAAACTGGCAACAATTACCGTAATAACACCACAGTAATACCCTATATTAGTTGTGAAGTGCAGTTTCTCAGCTTTCAGAAACTGTTTGAATTTTTTGATAGGACAAACGGTCGCGTTATTACGGTAACTCAAAGTTCCTTTGATCAGCCCTCCAGCCGGCTCTGTGCTAACCTGTTCGGCTAGTAGCGGCAGGTAACGGTGCTTCAGCGGTGATCGCACGGCAGCATAGGGTTATAATATGTATGCTGTGTGAGCGTTTCCGATGGCTCACATGTTGTAAAACTACCTCTGCAAACTGTTGGTCTGGACATTCAACCGGTTGAATGTGCCTTCAGTTTCTTGCTGTCGGGTTTTAAAAATGGTAGGCTTGATTGTGGTGAAGGAGTCGCTCTCATGACTCCGATAGTGACCACACTCTCTGGCCAATCAGTGTCATGCTGTCCTCCGCGTCACATTTTTGTATCACCTCAGATCAATCAAAACCTCAGATGAGTGGGTACGAAAAAGTACCTTCAAACTTGTACCAGTTACGAATGGAAACACCGTCAAACTGCAGCAAGTCGAGGCGACCCGCGCGGAGTCGTCCCTTATGGAAACGCGGCTTATATGTCACAGGAGATGGAGATTATTCATACGTTATAGTGAACACAGTACAGCAAAATAGGGTTGCAAATATTCATTATTTCATTGATTAATCAAGTTATCTGATTAGAAATACTTTTCATATTAACAGTTCATCTGCATATTTTAACTTCTGTACTGCAGATGTTTCTCTCTGTGAAGCAGACAGGGTGGATGGAGCAGCTACAAAGTTCTCTGTTCTTCATGTTGATGATCAGGTGGTTGATGAAGGACCTCCAGCTGTTTCCCAGTAAAGGTTTTAAGGTGGTTACAGGAACAAGCGCTGCTGCTTTGGACACTAGAAAAACGTTTCCTTTCATGCCACCTGAGCTCACCATCTCTGTAACGGCTCCGCTTCCTTGCACTTGCTGCGTGTGCACAGACTGCACGTAAAACAACTGCTGCTGTTGTTGAAACACTGTGAACATAATTTTGTAATGATTTTTTTTTATCCACAAGCCCCCACTTGATTAAATTAACTGCATCTTGGAAGTTTTTCTGAATCTTTCTTTGTGAAATACAACCAAACTTTAGATCGCTTTTGTCTTGATGCCATGTTCAACATATTCCGAACCAAATAAGGCACGTGTGTAATGTAATCACGCAAATACGTCCTCACATCAATTGTTAGGCAAGCTAACAAGTCTCCGGACTAATGCTGGAGACTTGTTAGGCAAGTCTCCAGCATTAGTCTGCTTGCCTAACAATTGATAACATTGTGGAAACTTGCAGGTTTCCACAATGCTGGAGTCTTTTATTTTACAGTATAAATTGTCTTGAGGTCCAGGTTCCTGGTCTGGTTTGTTGTTTGTGGCTGGGCTCTAACTTTGTTCATGTCACGTTTATCTTTGTGGA
The DNA here is from genome assembly GCF_007364275.1 of Archocentrus centrarchus. Classification (NCBI taxonomy): domain Eukaryota; kingdom Metazoa; phylum Chordata; class Actinopteri; order Cichliformes; family Cichlidae; genus Archocentrus; species Archocentrus centrarchus. The sequence continues at coordinate 1,574,815 of NC_044347.1, forward strand.
ACTGGAAGTTTAGACTCTTCTTCAGTCTCCCAGTAAAATGATACATCTCTGTTTGTACCCACAGATTCACTCTGACTTGAGTTTGATTAAAAATCCAAAAGGTCAGAGGTCAAGCTGTTCATCAGACTGTGCAGAGGAAAATTTTTCAACTTTGGAGGAAACTGTGCAAAATGGCCACAGGTGGAAGACAAAGGTCAGGGAGCAAAGACCTGCCGCCTAATTTGTCTGAATTAATGAACAAACTTATTGAAGTTGCAGCTTCATTCATCCAACAGTTTGACAACAGTGAACCAAGGATGAGAGAGATTGTAGAAAAGTTTCAGAAGATTTCTGAACAAGTAAAAGGGATGCAGTTGAACACAGACCAAGTGAGACAAATAGGAGCTTTTATAGCTGCAGCAGCAACAGGAGTTTTAGTCTTTGCAGTGCCATTCACTGGTGGAATGAGTTTAGCAGCTGGAGCTGCTGCAGGTGGAGTTGTTGCTGTTTTTGGAGCCAATGGAACCAAAATGTGGTCAGAGAGTGGAAGTGCAAAGGAAGTAGAAGAACTGGGAACAGAATTCATGGCTATGGTTGAACCAGTGAAGAAGAACCTGGAAGAAATAAAGATGACATGTGAAGAGTTGGAGCGAAAATCAGCTGAAGCTTTGGCTAAAAACACTCTGACTGACATGGAGGAGTTTCAGAGGATCCTCAGACGAGTCTCTGAACTCAAACAGAAAAGTAAAGGAGTTTTGAGTTCATTTTTATCAGTGCTGAATGTGATTGATAAGCTTTTAGTTATCATTTTGAGCATCATAAAAGTCACTGCAAGTCCTGAACAGGATGAAAAGTTAAGAGATGCCATCATCCAGTCAGCTGATCAGTGTCAGAAGGTCGTTAATGAGTTTGAAGAGATGAAAAAAGAACTGATAGACTTCACAGGAAAGGACGGAGAGTAGAAACAGCACCCTGACACCTGGACTGCATAAAGGACTGGTGTACTGTGAGTCTGAAGCTTCCTCATGGCTCCGCTTAAGACTCCATGTTGTTGTATATTCATGTAAAGCTGATCCAAAGCAGCCTGATGTCACAGAGTATGAAGAGGCTCCACGGCCTCACCAAGAGCTGCTTCTTGCTCTGTGTTCTCTGCTGATCGCCACCATTTATGGACCTGTTTCAGAGAAGCTTTTACTCCATATTTAACCTGACTCAGCTCTTTGGCTGTCATCACTTTCTTTTTTCTCAAAGCTACGTTCATTTTTAAATATGGAATTAGTATAAATTTCAATGATGTACACGTGTTAGTATGTGAATGTATGTTTGTGTAAACATGTTGATAAAGAACTGAAGTAATCCATGAGTCCACTCTTTTAAAGGTCTGTAAGGATCTCTGGATGGCTTCTTATGCAGGGAATTACCCTCAACTTGGTTTCCTACCTGTAATATATTTTTCTTTCTATATTCTTCCTGAGCTGATTTTGTTGACTAATTTCTGATATGTATTTCAAGCCTCACCAGCTGGATAGGCTGTCCACCCTAGTCCACTGTTTAACCTGGTTTAGTTACTGGCTCTCTAACAATTACTGTTCTGAACAACAAGACTGAGGCCATGATCGTAGCTCTTCCTGGATTATGTCCTGAAACCAGTCAGGCTGTTGCTACTTTTTCTTCAGCTGCTAAGTCCAGGGTGTAATATTTCATTCCCCTCTGGACTTTGATTCACATGTAAGGCAAATTGAATCTCTGTAGGGTGTCTAGTCACTGTTTGTTTGATGAAGACTTACATTAAATGCATGATCACTTCCTCTTAAACTCCTTCTGTGTTTCTATATTAAATGTTGGTGATAGTTAATGTAGAAAACAACTATAAAAGGTACATGAAACTGGGTAAAAACTAACAATGTACAATTTACATACAGCATCATGGATGAGAAGCATCTATGCTGCTAGAAACCACAATGATTTAAAATTAAATGTTCACATCATCACAATGATTGATAACAACAGCTCTACAAAGAAAACAGGAAGAACTGAAAACTGTTTATTACACACACTGAACAGAACACTGGCCATCAGGTAACTGAAGTCTGAAAGCCAAAGGATCAAGAATCCTTTCTGTCTTCACAAATCTGACATGGATCAAGTTTAGTTTCCACATTTATCACAGAAGCTATGATTACAGTCCACCGCTGACTCATTTCACTGACATGAATCTGCTGTGACTGAAAGGGAGGAAATAAAGCTGATTAACTGCTTTTTCATAGAGTTACAGCAGCGTGAGCGTTCCTGTAGCCTTCAGATCAAACTAAAAATAATGAGCACTGATTAACTATTTTTATTAATGTTTTTATACCAGTGAGATGTTATTTGATTGAGTTTAAAGCACTGGAAACAAAAAGCTTCAACTATGTTGTAACTAACCAACTCAGCTGAAAGGAGGATGCTGTGACTGAAAGGAGCTCCTTTCAGTCACAGCATCACATTTCCTATGAAATGCTGAAGAACAGCTGAAAGCTGCTGTCGCCATGGCAGCTGTGACTCACACAAAGTTTGCTTCATGTTTTCAAATCTGCTCTCCAAATGGTACTTTCTATATTTGTCATTACGATGGTCTTTTTCAGCAGGCTGAATAACTTATTGATCAAATCAACTCTAAGTTCAAAGGTCACAGATCAGAAGTTTCTGATGCCTTACTGTAACCATGGCAGCAATGCCACAGACAGGCTGAGGGAACTACCAACATGAGCACTGCAATCTTCCTACACACTAAGGATTGCTAGAAAACCTTTAATCATTAAAGACATGTAGGTGTGCAGCTGTCACACACTCTGATCATTCAGCACATTGAAGAGACGTTTCGGTGTTGTCCCACCTTCCATCCAACACTCCTGTTTTTGATTCAAACCCAGGTCCTGATGGTTCATCCTCGCTTTGTTTTGGAAAAATAAACTTCAACTATCTTCGTACTAAATGAGCAGAATAACTGCTTTATTTTCCTCCTGAAAGGATCCATATCAGCTTTCATCACCACAGCTTAGATCTTCTTACTGAGGCCAAAAGAAAGCCTCTAAAGGCAGAACAGAAACCACTGGGAACTTCTCAGGTTAAAATAGTGTTTTTGTGCTCCACACTAAAACTGAGCATCTTCTTCTTCTTGGCCTTCTTAAGTTTACCTTCATGAGGAGCTGAGGAGGGAGAGTGGATCTACTGGAGCTGCTAGGCAGGAGAAATGAGAGAAAGACCTCAGAGTAGGTTAATGGATTTGGTGAAGGAGAAGAATACGAACCACAGCCTCCAATAGATGTGATATAGATTTAGACCTGCTGCAGGCCAGAGGGCGGAGCCACCCCTGAGTTCCACCCCTGAGCTCCACAGAGGAAGTTGTTCTTCTTGGTGTGATTATTCTGCGTGATGTAGTCTCAGATTTCAGAGCCAGTTTTCCATTTTGAGCTAATTTCCAGCTTCAAGTCTTTTAACAACCTTGTGCAGTTTGCAGATCTTCTAAGTTCTCAGCTGGAAGACAAAAGCTGCAAATTCCCTTCAATGAGTCATTTTGAATTGATGTTCAAATGAAGATTCAAATGTTGTTCCAGTGTGAAAACAATGTGTAACTGGAAGATCCTGTGAAGCACTGCTGAAAGACAAAGAGCCCAACACGTGGACATCCTCTGTTCTAACATCATTTCAGCTGTTGTGTTAAATCCTCTTGACTTTTGTGCCTTTCTGACTGTATAAAGGACACTTTGAGACAAAAACAGGAAAACAATCTGATGGTGCTGCAGACTAATCCACAGGATCTGATCTCCTTGATCCGTGGATCATTTTCCTATACTTGTCATATTCAAACATCAGACATCTTCAAGTGTGTGTGTGCCTCTGAAGCACAGCTGTAACTCTGTCACTTCTTTTCCTCTACTTGTCAATGTCAAATTTATTTATATTGCACATTTAAACAACCTGAGTGGAGCAAAGTGCTTTGTCCCTTTTCTGTTTTCTCTCAGCTTGTCTGCAGTTACATCTGAGAGCACGAATATCCTCAACCAGCCAAGGTTCAGAACAAGCTTTGGAGCATTTCTTTCTCAATCAAGGATCTCCCGGCAAGTGCAGTCAAACATAGTATATAGTTCCTCAACACTGTATTCATGATGATCCAGGGCATACAAACATGTGTCCTTAAAAGCAGCAGAAAACCTGGAGGCAGCTGAAGAGTCAAGTGTGCGTTGCCAGCATGCAGGAGGGAGTAAAATCTCTGAGCAGGTGACAGTAACAGTAAACAACACAGGAAAGTGGTCTGAAATACAGGAATGACAAATTTCACTGTTCACATGTCCACACATAGGACATAAGACAACAGAAGGTTCAGTGTGCCTCTTTTTTTATGTGTGGGACCAGCAACAGACTGAGTTAAATGAGTCCAAAAGATCCAAAAACTCTCTGACCAGAGGTCTAGACTCACAACAAACAAGTATATTAAAATCACCAACAATTAAGAAATGGTCATATTTCAGAGCAATTCCAGCAACAAAATGCATAAACTCTTGAACAAAGCCTTTGTTAAATCTTGGAAGACGATACACAACAGCACACAACACAGTCATAGAAAAAGTTGCCTTGAAGAGCTGCAGCTCAAAGCTGGCACAGCTATCAAACGACACCTCATGGCAATTGAAGGAGGATTTAAAAATTGAAGCTAGCCCCCCCACCTTTACCGGTGACCCTAGGAGAGCTGAAAAAGTCACAGCAGGGTGGAAGAAGTTCAGGAAACAACACAGTCTCACCATCATGAATCCAGGTTTCCATCAGAAACATAAAATCCAACTGGTGTGACATTAAGAAGTCATTCAAAATAAAAGTTTTGTTTGCCACTGATCTTGATCAACGCCAAGCGTAGAACAGGGTCCTCTCCAGTCAAAGATGCAGCCCGATCCAACAAGTGAAGATTAGATGTGTCAATACTGTATCTGTGGCCTCAACCCCTCTGGGGAACAGAATACAGCATCAGCAGAATGGCACCAGATAAGTCTGGGAAGCAAGACATAACGGGACGAAACTACCGCCGACTCACTCCCGGTAAGTAGCATGAAAAAGCCTTCATTCTAGCTTTCACACCTCCTCGTTTCCCCCGCCGTCTGAGACGTGTCTTATGGGGAGCTGCAGAGGTTCGACACCACAAGCTTACCGGTATGTCTGGCAGGTCAGGTGGACGATTGACTGTCCAGCCTTTAAAATTGTACATCGATACCGAAGCTTGAAAATCACAGATATCAAGAAGTGACTGCTGATCGTAAACAAGCAAAGTAGTGACATCTTGGCAGCAAATAAGAATAGATACAAAAACAACAAACAGGGGCACCCAGGTGGCTCAGTGGTGGAGCAGGCGACCACATACATATGCCGTGTTGCGGTGCAGGGGGCGCAGGCTCGAGTGCCTGCCTGTCGCCAATTTGCCCGCATGTCTTCCCCTATATCTTTCCCCCATTTCCTGTTTTCCTCTACTGCAGACAAAAGCCGCTGTGGCCAAAAATACAAAAAAACCCAAAAAAACCCCAGCAAATTGAACAGGCTAGGTAGATTGTGCCATCTTATATAATGATTAATAAGAAATTTGATGAGACCAGTTCTGCATTTGAATGCTTTCTTTCTCATCACACAACATCCAGACTGAAAGCTTCAAAGAATGAACTCCAAAGTGTTCAAACAGGCTCCCACTGGCCATCACTGCCTCTGCAAGTAGCCGGGTCAGACCTGCAGCTGCAGGGTTTTGATGCTGATCTGAGAACAGTTCAATCATCCAGTCATCCCTCGTGGTGCTCACAGCTTCACTTTCAGCCTTTCAGCCTCAAAGTGGCCTCCAGTAACACTGTGAGAAATCTTGGAGTCATTTTTGACCAGGATATGTCCTTCAATGCACATATTAAACAAATATGTAGGACCGCTTTTTTGCATTTGCGCAATATTTCTAAAATTAGAAACATCCTTTCTCAGAGTGATGCTGAAAAGCTAATTCATGCATTTATTAATTCTAGGCTGGACTATTGTAATTCATTATTATCAGGCTGTCCTAAAAGCTCCCTGAAAAGCCTTCAGATGATCCAAAATGCTGCAGCTAGAGTACTGACAGGGACTAGAAAGAGAGAGCAGATTTCTCCCATATTGGCTTCTCTTCATTGGCTCCCTGTTAAATCTAGAATAGAATTTAAAATCCTTCTCCTCACCTACAAGGTCTTGAATAATCAGGCACCATCTTATCTCAAAGACCTCATAGTACCATATCACCCCAACAGAGCACTTCTCTCTCAGACTGCTGGCTTACTTGTGGTTCCTAGGATACTTAAGAGTAGAATGGGAGGCAGAGTCTTCAGCTTTCAGGCGCCTCTTCTGTGGAACCAGCTTCCAGCTTGGATTCAGGAGACAGACACCCTCTCTATTTTTAAGATTAGGATTAAAACTTTCCTTCTGCACTGTAAACCCGGATAAGTTGAATCTACTTAAAAAAACCAAGGTAACTCGTTGCTTTAAATTTTTAAGTAATGAAACAGTTCATTTAACTCAGCCTGTTAAGTAAGCACTACTCCATTTCCAATGAACTAAATTGCATGTTCTAATTGACCAAACTTATCTTTTATAGTTCATGAAAAAATAAAATGGCTTTCGATCAGTCAATTCCCCCTATCCTTTTCATGGTTGTGTGGGGGTGCTGGGGGCTATCCCAGCTGACAAGGCAGTAAGATGCAGGGTACACCCCATACAGGTCACCAGCCTTTGCAGGGCTGACACAGACAACCATTCACACCTGTGGGCAGTTAGAGAGACCAATTAACCTAACCCCATTAACTGCATGTCTTCAGATTGTGGGAGGAACCCCATACAGACACAGAGAGAACATACATGAGTCCGCACAGCAAGAGTCCCAGGCTAAGGTGGAATTGAACCCAGACTATCAGATAGCCATTCTAGCTGTGAGGCAGCAGTGCTAACCACCACGCTGCCCAGTAACAAATATTTTTTTACAGTGTTGAACTGTGTCTGTTTAAAATTTGGTAAATAAACATGATAAAACTCAGCCCTGCTGAATGCTGGTACATTAACATTTACAAATAACATTTGTCCATGGAACAATAAAAAACTATACGAGAGAGCGTTGTGAACAAAAACACCAAATGTCTACTATTCCAAACAGCGAGAGGCCTGTGCCAAGCTGGAATTGAACCCAGACCTTCTAGATGGCATTCTACCTGTGAAGGAGCACTGCTAACCATCATGCCACCATGCAGCTGTGCATTAATCCAGTCTGTTAAAGCTGGTATAAACTAGATTTTTAGCATGTGCAAAACTTGATGATATTAAGTTGTTTGAACTCAAACACATGATTACAATAAGATAGACCATCAAAAAGTACAGTCTACTCAGCATTAAAAAGTAATGTTCACATTATAGGCAATTTTAAGTAATATGAACTCAATATTTTTAAGTGTAGTCAAAATCTTGGTTTACAGTGTGGTTGCAGGGTCAACCTTAAAAACCTTGAGATCCGGCTCCACAGAATTCCAACAGAATCTCCTGTAAAGATCTGATGAGAGAACTCTGAAAGAAAATGTTAGCCTAGTTAAATTTTTTCATTGGCAACATTAAAATGTAGTTATTTCTATTTAGTTTTAGTATTTGTATTATAAAGTTGCAGAAATGTGTGTTCAGGTAAAATTGCAGCAGTATTATAACTTTGCCATCCAGTGGGCTGGATTGGACTAATTGAATATTTTGGTGGGCCCCGGGCCATATGTTTGACCACCCTTAATTTAACACATCTGAGAGAAAAGATACATAAGATTCAAAAGTTTGTGGAAACCTTCTTCCTGGATTTAAAGTGTTTTAGCTGTTAGAGTGGTTAGCTTTTTTTTCCCAAGCAGTCAGATTAAACAATCAGTTGTCATTTTACCACGTTACTTTGTATCGAATCTATTTTTCCAGCTGTTTTATTATTGAGTTTGTGTTGTCAAATCATACAAAGGTTAAATAATTAAAAATGTTAAATAAAGAAACAGTCTAATAATGAATCATTTGAGTTATGATGTCACTTCCAATCCAAATTTACTCATTAAGCACATTTAAAACAAAAAGCTTGACCAAAGTGATGGACATGAAAAATGGATAAGACATTAAAATAATAATATAATAATAATAATAAAATAATAACCCCATATACACACATGCAGACAAGAACACAGCAATAAATATATCTAAGAAATCCCAAAAATATAAAATGCAGCATCCTAAATAGCTCTCACTTTGGCTTGAAAGCCAAAGAATAAAAATGAGTTTTAAACATACTTCAGAAACATGCAGAGTGACCTAACATGAGGCGGCAGCTCATTCCACAGTTTCGGGGCTGTGGCTGAGAAAGATCCACTCCCCTGTTCTGAAGGCAGGTTTTAGGAACACTGAGGAGCAGCACGTCAGCAGATGTCTGAGGGAACATAAGGTAGTCAGCAAGATATGATGAAGCCAGCCGATTAAGAGATTTAAAAACATACAATAAAATCTTGAAATTTACCCTAAAACGCACAGCCAGACAAGTCAAGTCAATTTTATTTATATAGCACATTTAACACAACAACAATTGACCAAATAATTGTACACAAATTTAGAATCAAGAATCAATTAATAACCAAATTATTGTTGTTACATGTCAAACATATAACGAGTGTTTCAGAACACTGATCCAATGACAGAGACAAGCAAGAGGCCAGAACAGAGGACAGACTTCCTGCTTTACAGGTTCTGGTAAGAAGGCTGAATTTCAGAGTAAAGACTGAAGTGTGACATGGAAACATGTTTGGAGTCAGAGTCAGATGAACTGTTTTCAGGGTCACAGATGGAGGTTTATCAGAGGAGAAGACCTGGATGTGATCCACTCACACTGAACAGACTTCCTGCTGTTATCTGCGTGTTTGTTAATTTGTGAAGGAAGTCACCCGAAATGCTTAAATTAAAAAAAAATTAAGACATTTAATATATTAAAGAATCAGAAGATATCACTAATGCACATGCGGGGCTCAGAGTTCAGGCCTGTGTGCTCCGTCTCCCTCCCCCTCTGACCTCTCATGTTCCTCACTAACCGTAACATTTTTATTTTGCCACTATCTACCAAAAACAGAGTCTGTGTGCTGCGGGTTGGCCTTCGTCACTGCTCCGTCCAGTGGTGGTTCTTGTGACTCAGATTTCTCCCATCAGTGATAAAGCCTTGTACAAAAAGCACATCTTCTCCCCTCATGTTTCAATTAATCAGTACAAAGCAGTCTTATGCAGATTAATAACAGAATGTGGTGATTGTACGTACTGTGGCCGAACCTTCGAGGATAAGATAAACTGAGACTGGGAAGTTAGTCTGGCACTTTCTAATGTATTTATTTATTAAATTGTCTGTTGTTTGTTTCAGCCACTGTTTATTAATTAATTTCCTGGAGTTTACTTTAAAACATTTGTCATTTTATTCATTGGGTAAAAAATAAAACCCAACAACTCCCTCCTTTACCAATAAGGTGTCAAAATATACCACCATTGTTATTAACCTACTGATCAAAAACAACACAATTGATCTTAATAACAATAATGGCAGGATTATAATATATTTTTAAAGCACAACAAGACATTACAACACAGACTTGCTCCAAAATGCTGTCTCTGAACCACTGTGTTCTGTTATCTGTATTTATACAAGGTCAGCACACACATTTGTTTCAGGCAGACAGCTCAGGACCCCCCTTTTTAATTTTTTTTTATTTTTAGCAATGGAAGCATATAAAAAACATATAAAACCATAATTATTTTAAGCCCTCATATTATCCAAAATCACCCTCCTGTTCTATAAATTAAAACCAAACACAGAAAATGCCAAACAACTGAAATATAAAATCATGACTATTTGCAGCACATAACTCAGAATATATCTGTTTAAAGCACATTACATAAGATAATTATTCATTATCACACCTTCATCAATTGGTACTCATTTGGTAGATAACTGATCCTGTCATTACAGGTTCAGACTCTTTTCTTTTTGTCTTAAGAATTAGTCGTTTAATTCTTACAGTAACCGTACTGCGTCAGGATGTTCGGTCTGCGCTTTTGGGGCTCAGAAGCATACAACTTAATTTTATTAATTTGATGTATTAATTTTATCCACTAAATATAAAATCCTGACGTAAAGACTCTCAACTTAAAATCTACACACTACAATTAACCAAGACAAATATTAAACAGCAGAAGTGTATGGTTGAAAGCTCTATTATTCAGTGTGTTCGTATTAAAGATCTCTTGATTAGTTTAACCCAGTCTAAATTTTTCTACTAAAAGTGAACCTATTTTTATACACCTACAAAGTTAGTTGCAGCAATTGTCTATAATATGAGTGTAAACAGGTATTCATTGCATGTGTGTATTGTGTAATTGACAGATATTCATCTAGCTACTTACATTTGCATTTTAATTCAACAATAAGGGGAAGGAAAAACATATGCTGAGCACACACAAGTCTATGATCAGTCATCCTAGAATCCTACAATTTAAAATTGTATATGTGTACATGTCTTACTCCTATGGAAAAAAACACTAAAGACAAAAGATAAAAACAAACATATATAAAAATTGCGATTCCAAGATCCAATAATACATTGTCTATGGCAATTCAGCCAGTTAAAATTGCCTTAAGAAGAGTAAATGACCTAATTTAAAAGAAAATAGTTTATCATACATATACATACATATATGATATATGACTAAAATTAAAGATATTATTCTTGTCTGATTTGGAAAAGAAAGGAAAAGCTAATCTAGTGTTAGTAAGACAAACCTTGATTATTTTACTTTTATGACTTTGTTTATTTTGCATTTTGTGTATTTCTATTGGTCTTATTTGGATATAAACACCATGTAGAGCAGTTAAAAAACAAAATCAAAAGTAAAGTGAGTCTGAAATATTGTGGTAAATTCTCGAGACAAAGGTCATACTCACACCATCATCCCTTGTTGACCTTTTACATACTTTTACTCAGCTCACTGCAGAATTGTTGTCTGTGGTCGTCTTTTTGAATTTATGGTGTTTGCCTTCTTAGTCCTGATGTTAAATTATGGGAGAAACAATAATTATTGTTACAAGAAACAATAAGCAGATTGTACCCCTGAGACCACAAAATCCTGGCCTCCTGAACAGGTGCCATGGTTGTGGCCTTTCCATAGTAGATTATCAAACTGATTATGAGTCAGACTACTGAAAATGCTAAGACTGGAATATGACTATGGTGATCAGCTGTTTGTTTCTCTGAGAGTTCCTTTAACCTTCAATCCACTAATGTGTCCTTCACTGGTACCCTGTGACTGAGCACGCTTATGACCTACTGCTCCCCACATCAGAAACACACCTGTTGTTGACATTTCCCTGGGCCAGACTTTACACAGAGGTGATGGGGTCAAAAACTCACAGTTCACCTGTTATTGCCAGATGTGTGACCTTCCTATGAGACAACTGGAACCAGGAGTCTTTTTTTTTTAATCTTCAGAGCTGTCAGTCTGTTCAGGAGAGTTTGGTATGACTCTTCTCACCTTGAGCACCTTGAAGTCAAGTCAAGTCAAGCTTTATTGTTATATGCACAGTATAGAAACAGTGTTTCCCCGTACAATGAAATTCCATTCCATTACGCTGCCATTACAAAGACAGAAACAGTAGTGAAAACATAGGGATGAGTGAGGAAAAAAATTCTCTCATACTTTGTATACATACACATGTGTATACACAGCATAAGGTTGCAAAAACCTCTGCAATAGTGCAAGAAGCACATACATATAGCACTTGGGCGGGAAGGGATGAGGAGGAGCTAGCGGAGGCGAGGGGGGCGGGGGGGGGGGGGGGGGGGGTTCGGGCTACTGTGGGGCTGACTCAGCTAACAGTTCTGATAAGATGTGGAGTTCATCAGCAGCTAGGTCAGGGAGATCAGTCCAACACAGGTCAGAAGAAGACAGGACAGCGGGGGGGTAGAGCATCTGTTTACATCCCACCCCAGACTCTGGAGCTTGAAAAAAGGCGACTGGACTTCTTTTTGTTTCTTGAAGACGTTTCTCCTCTCATCCGAAAGGCTTCTTCAGTTCTCAACCAAACGGTGGAGAGACCCAGGTATTTGAAGCCACAACAACAGGACAAGACTCAGCTGTACATCTGCATCTGAAGGTCAAAGGTCACTCTTTTGAGGATGCCAATGTTCACATTTTGGACAGGGAAGACAGATGGTTTAAAAGAGGAGTGAAGAACCATCTATGTCCACTGTGAACAACCATCATTGAACAGAGGAGGTGGATTACGTCACCAACTTTCCCCCCCTTACAGTGCTGTCCTGAGCTCCCTTCCCAGACGTCTCAACCCCCATTCATATTCTATAGCTCTCCTTTGAGACATAATGTTATGTCTCAATAATTCAGCTTATCTATTAAAAGGCAAACTTACTTTTTATATTATTACCTTTTTGGATTTTTTTCTTCAACGTTTGATTTATTATGATAATCATTAATTTATTAACACATTCAAAACTCAAAATGATCAATTCTATGTTGTTACTAAACTTTCTAACTGGAGTACTGTCCCTCTAAATATTTGGTATAAAAAATGTAGAATTCAAAAATTTGAAAAATCTGCAAGCATACTGTGCTGGGTTATGTATGATTCGGATTTTGAACCAGTGAAACTACACAGTAGATTTAAACATTGGATTAGAAAAAGGAATTACATCTTCCTGTACTATTTACACTGGGGGGGGGCTTGAACATGTTTCAGCATCTGACAGAAACTCTGAACTTAGAGAAGCATGAACTCTACAGATATCTACAGCTAAGAAGTTATTTTGAGAAAAATGTTAAGAATACTGAGGGTGTGGGAGCAGATCTTATTAGTGTTTTTGTTGAAATTACTAATGGAAAAGCAAACAAAAAATGATTTCTAGACTTTATTCTCTCTTGCAGCAAGAAAGAGGTCAGTCAACAACATACGTTAAAACTAGATGGGAGAAAGATGCAAATGTAAAATTAACCAATGGGGAATGGTTAAACATTTGTAAAACACAATCCACTACCACCAGCTCAGTTTTGTGGAGAGAAAATACCTGGAAAAACAATTTGAGATTTTTCATTGGCACCCAAAATAAAGCAACTAATAAATCAAAGAACAGAGTTTGGGCATTGTTGGAGATTGTGTGGGAGTGACTCTGCAGGACACTTCCACATTTTCTGGGATTGTCCTGCAATCTCTTAATACTGGAAAGATATTATGTCACAATCAGATCCATTATTAAAACAAAGATTAACTTTACTTTTGATGTTATTTATTTAGGAAATAAATCGGATGAGCTTCAGAGAGGGGAAAGATATCTGTGCAGATATTACTAGCTAGTAGTAAAAAAAGCTATAACCAAGAAATGGCTAAATAAAGAACCCCCAACAATTAACGAATGGAAAAAAAATAATCTGGGAAAATTACAGTATGGAACAAAAAACATTTTCTAAGATATGCCACCAAGAAAGGAGAGGAATACTGGAAAAACTGGATGTCATTTCTACAAATAAAGCATATAAGGTTTAGAGAGGTCATACAAAGGTTTCCTCTTCACTAATACTGTAACTTCAATAAGCAATATATACATAAGCATAATTATGAATGGTTATTATATAGCACAAAACTTATTTTTCTAACAGTGTTTGTGAGTGAAAGAGACAGACATGTACAGACTGAACTATCTGTTCAACAGTCAGAGTGTTTCTCTAACAGGAGGACGCTCTTTACACTCAGCTTAGCACAGAGACACTGAGGAACCAGGAGACAAGAACCTAAACCCAGGATAAAGAGGTTCAGTGAATGTGGTGTTGAAGGTGTGGAGGTGGATCAGAGTGTCAGAGGAGACTCTGTAGAAGGACAGAGTGCCAGCAGGACAGTCCACATACACTGCTACTCTGTTAGAGCCAGAGGAGGAGGAGGAGGAGGAGGAGATGGACGTTCCTCTGTTATTGTGCCAGACAGAATGAGGACCATCATCAGAGCAGAGCAGACTCCAGGACTGATCATTCCATCCAAACACACAGGCTTCACTGCGTCCTTTCCTTCTGATTGTTCTGTAACTCACTGATATATAAACCTCTCCTCTCCACTCGACCTCCCAGTAACAGCGACCAGTTAGACCATTTCTACACAGCAGCTGAGGCCAAACATCAAACCTGTCTGGATGATCAGGATATGACTGAACCTCCTCCACATGTGTCACCTTCCTGTTGTTGTCAGACAGTTGGAGGGTTGTCTGTACTGTGTTTGTGTCGATTGTGAGTTGACAGGAATCTGATGGAGAGAACAAACACAATCCAGCTGCAGTTATTGATCCATCATCTGTTCATTGATTGACACTTTGATGATGACTCCTGACATCAGAGATGTGAATGAGTGATGTGACAGTTTGAAGATGGTTGAATGTGTGCTGCTGTGTTTTCATCAATCACATTAAAAACACACTTACACTTCCTCAGACCTGGGATCAGCCATCGCACTCCAGCAGGCTCCGCCCTGAAAGGAGGAGGGGGGTCAGAGCAGCACAGTCTCTGTCAGCATGCACACATGGACATTACATCGTTCTCATACACACACTGTTAGACTCTGATTGTCACGGCTTGCCGCTGTGCAGGCAGGAAGGAGGACCCCAAAATGCAGAACTCCGGGATGGGTGTAATTCACTCACACGTTTTATTTGCACCAATAATACAGAAATAAATCTGAGCTCTCCCCGGCATACACCTAACGGGGGAGAGACGTGAAACTGACTAGACTTTATTCAAACAGACGTACATGCAAGACAGCGGAGAACAACCAACGACATGACAACAGGCATATAAGACACAAGACTTATATACACAGGAGGTAATGGACAAATGGGAAACAGCTGGGAGGGGGAAACAGAAAACAAAACAAAACAAAACACAGGAGCCCCAAACACAAGTCAAAAACAGTCCAAAACAGAGACGAGGGCTAAGATGGCCAAAGCAGTTCAAAAGGGCCAAGGATCAAACAAAAACAAGGGCCAAACAAAAAACAACGGCACAAGGCCAGAAAAACAATCCATATTGTGCAGGGGGCCGTCCAGGCCAAGGCCCAGAAATAACAAGCCAGGGAACACAAGGTTTATCAGGGGGCTGACCGTGCTCCCAGCGGCGGCGGCGACATGACCAGTGTTGAGGATGATGGTGAGCAGGGCTCTGACTGGGAAACTAGGGGCTTGTAGCTGACGGGAGAGACTGGTACTGAGACAGGGAAGTTGCTGAGGCTGACCCTAGGGGCGCTGGCTGAGACAGGGAAGCTGCTACAGCTAGCCGGGGCTCTGACTGGGAGGCTGCTACAGCTAACACTGAAGGCTGTGAGGAAGCTGGTGGTGCTGACACTGGGGACTCTGACTAAAGTGGCTTGGAGGCTGTTGCAGCTGGCTCTGACTAACTGCGGGGAAGCAGTTGCTGAAGTTGATGCCGAAGTTGATGCCGAGGGAGCTACAGAAGCTGACTGTGACTGGACGGAGGCTGCAGCTACAGCTGACTGTGGGGATGCAGCTACAGATGACTGTGAGGGGGACACTGTGGAGCATGGCCATGGCTTGGGGGCTGCTGCTGCAGACAGCTTGGAGCGTGGCCATGGCTTAGGACTTGCTGCTGCTGCAGACAGCTTGGAGCGTGGCTGAAGAGGCGCTACAGGCGATGGAGACAGAGGCTGAAGAGGCGCTGCAGGTGGCGTGGACTGAAGCTGGGATAGAGGCTCTGACTGAAGAGAAGCTGAAGACACCAAAGACTGGCATGAAGGCTCGGACCTAGCTGCCCTCACCCAGGGAACAGGAACGGGTGCAGAGGTCGGCCTATCCATGGCGGCCCCCACCCGCGGAACAGGTATGGGTGCAGGGAGCTTCACAGGAACAAAGCCAAAAGTCTTCAAAGCATTCACAGTCTCTAAAATCCCAGTCCTTTCAGTGGCCGATTCACCAGCAGCCACCCCAGGGGTGACAGAGTGCTTCCCAGGAGCACAGTTCAGAGGGAAAGTACATGCAGCCCAACTAGTTATTTGCTCAACATAGTTCTTGGTTAAGGTGGGTAATGAGTCCATAAGCCAGGGGTATTCAGACAATAGCTCATGAAGTCTGTGTGCGATGGCCTTCCCCTGCTTGTCACAGGGTTGCGGAAACCACTGAACGCATAATTCCAAAACACGCTTATTGGTGTCCTGCTTACACACCTCACTGGGCTGTTTAAGCCATTGTTCACATTGTTCCTGCTCCATTACTTTATCTTTGGCTGGCATAGAAACAGGAAATGTGGGGCTTGATTTTACAGCTGGCTTGAAAAACTCATGTCCTTTAGTGGCCACTTTGTTAGGCACAATGTCAACAAACTCAGTCTTAGCATTAACAGGCAAAGCAAAAGAGTCACTCACAGAACTTGTAGACTGTGCATGAAGCGGTAACGGCTGTGTGGAATCCTGAAGCCACGGTGACTGATTCCACGGTGTTACACCGCTCAGCTCCTGAGGAGATTCCCTCCACTGCTGCCGGGAGCTTGGCCTCCTTCCCTCAGAAGCAGGCAGCGGTGAAGCGGAAGCGCTAGGAGGCCAGGGACCCCCGTGTCCCGGGAACCAGAAAAATGATTCCTCCGGAGTCAATCTGGGTGTGGTCTCCTCCATAACTGTGGCATGGAAACCCGTGGTGTGGAAATCCGCAGCGTTATACCGCACAGCTGCGGGGATGAGTCGCACTGCTGCTGCCGGGGACTCGTCTTCCTCCATGGCTGTGTCGACTGCTGAGGAAGGGAGGGGCCAGCGAGCGATGTGGCAGGTGAGCGAGCGGCTAGAGCCAGAAAAATTATGCCAGTGCGAACTGCCTGCGGTTTAGGCAGAGGAGGTGAGTGGCGTTGCCGGGGACCCTTCCAATACGCCGGTCCCCCTAGCACCAGGCGAGTGCCACTGTAGAGATCGGAGTCTGCGGGATCCACTCGTGGTCGCGTCATTCTGTCACGGCTCACTGCTGTGCAGGCAGGAAGGAGGACCCCAAAATGCAGAACTCCGGGACAGGTGTAATTCACTCACATGCTTTATTTGCACCAATAATACAGAAATAAACATGAGCTCTCCCCGGCGTACACCTAACATGGGAGAGACGTGAAACTGACTGGACTTTACTCAAACAGACGTACATGCAAGACAGTGGAGAACAACCAATGATGCAACAACACAAGACTTATACACACAGGAGGTAATGGACAAATGGGAAACAGCTGGGACGGAAACACAGGAAACAAAACTAAACCCAAAGCACACAGACCAAAGACCTACCAAAATAAAACAGGAAGTAACCTAACATTGTACACACCGGCTTGCCACAGAGGGATAACAGGCACCAGCACAACAGAACACAGGGAGACAGAAACAGCGAAACATAATAAAACAGAACTATACAACAAGAACCTAAAACACTGGGCCACCGGCCCAGGACCATGACACTGATAAAGTAACAGGCCAACATTTTTCACACATACACTTCAAACCATACGTGGATCAAATTGCTGATGATTTGGACTGCTCCTGGATCTGTCAGTACACCATTGTACTGAATGAAATATGACTGATTTAAACTATGACCTTCATCATCTTTATATTCCTCTTCCCTCTGTTTTGCTGTAAAGGACACCTTCCTGCCTTTGCTCTCATTCATGACCTTTAATAGTTTCTTCTAACATCCAGAGATCTGTATGATCTGTTTCTTAGTGTCTGTACAGTTAAGCAACAACAGTCACTACATGACTGACACACAAACTTCATCTCTCTGAATAAAAACATTAGACATTTTCTGTATTATTGTTGGGTCTTTACCCACAATACAAAGCGCTTTAAGGCGACTGTTTGTTGTGATTTGGTGCTATATAAATAAAATTGAATTAAATTGAATTGAACTCATACTGGTTATCAAACAATGATTTCATTTAAAAATCCAAAATCAAACTGACTTGAAACTGAGTGAGTAACACTGCGAGGGAGTGAACTGTTCATCTGAAAGGAAATTAGTCTGTGGAAACAGGAAGTTGCTTTGGAATGGTTTTTGAAGATCTTTCAACTTTAATTCTTTAAGTGTGATTAATATTAAGTTTGTAGATGGGAGTTTTCATATTTTAATATTCATTTCAATTTTCATGTTTTCAGTTTTTATATGTAGTGGTGCATCAGTATGAGTGTTGCCACTGCCGGAGTTCAGTAGCACTAGGGGGAGGAGGTGGGCTTGTTAACCCAAGTTTTCTATAGCAAAAGAAGAAAAAGTTAATGGAGTCTGACTAAACTGGTAGCAGTGCATAAGTTATTGGTTCCAAAGGTGTTTGATGCTATCATGTAGTCCAGGGGTCTCAAACTCCAGGCCTCGAGGGCCGGTGTCCTGCAGCTTTTAGATGTGTCTCTGCTTCAACACACCTGAGTCAAATATAGAAGTCATTAGCAGGACTCTGGAGAACTTGACTGCATCCTGAGGAGGTAATTCAGCCATTTGATTCAGGTGTGCTGGATCAGGGACACATCTAAAACCTGCAGGACACCGGCCCTCGAGGCCTGGAGTTTGAGACCCCTGATGTAGTCGCACTGTCAATGCTAATTGCATTAGTGTGTCTGTGGGAATATCCATTGTGTATTAGCATCAAGCTAGGGGGATACATGCTAACTATTATTTTTTTTTACCTTTTTCTAGTGGCTATACCAGCTACAATTTGAAGTAGTAAGGCTTGTTTGTATATTTTAATAGTTCTTGTGTTTTGTAGTTTTACAGTGCCTTCATTAGAAAGACAAATCAACCCTGCAATGATGGCAGAAAGCTTTTGCCTAATAGTATGAATAGTATAGTATGTATTTGATAATCTATGAAATCATTGATTACAGACTAAATGAGTTTGTTAATGTGGAAATCTCCTTCACTGCTTTTGAGATAAAGTCTTAGTTTCTCCTACCGTAATGGCCAGTATATACACACAACACAAAAGAACATGGGCTTAGATTGTGTAACCATGGTAACTCAATGGTTTCTCTGACATAACCAAGGAAAGTTAATGAACTAACTGAATATTATCATCTAATTTGTTTTAATCTTGTCTCTCTGTGACAGCTCATAGCCCCACTCCCTTGCTGTTAGCTCCCACTGTTAAGAATAGCAAAATAAGAAACTAAGAATGCTATGCTAGCTGTATTACTGTGCATACTCTGGCCAACAGAAATCACTCTCACTTTAAATGTAGGTTTTATTTCAAGTGTTCTCAGGGCTGAAGTTACTGTGGGACAGCCCTTTGGGGGTATTATCAGCTTTAACTGCTTTGATTTGCCCTGTTAGGGCCTAATGCTTATTTCAGGTGAAGGGTCAGTGCTGTTTCCCTTGCTTTTTAGGTGGTAAGCAGCTAAGGCTAAGTAGGCTGCTTTGTTCTGCTGGGGATTTTTGTGACCATGACATAAGTCAGGGTCAGCAGGAGAAAGGGGATTTTTTTTTTCCTAGAAATTACTGTAACTTTAGACATACATAATAAATGGTGAGCAACACGTATTGTTGTTTCTGGAGATGGTCTCCTTGGAGATCCCTTATATACATATCTCTCGTATCTCTTGTAAATATCTCAACTAGACTAGTGTTTCTGTTCTGATCCAATGAAAAAAATGTTCCTGCATGTGTGATTGTTCATGTCACATCTGCATAAAAAAGCACGAAGAAAAATGTTTCCAGCTCTTCCTCCTCTATCAGACATCCTCTCCATACCTGAGAGTGTCCAGTCTCCAGCGTGGATCCTTCAGTGCGGCCGACAGCAGCTTCATTCCTGAGTCTCCTGGATGATTGTAGCTCAGGTCCAGCTCTCTCAGATGGGAGGGGTTGGAGCTCAGAGCTGAGGCCAGAGAAGTACAGCCTTCCTCTGTGATCAGACAGTGTGACAGACTGCAGACACACAAAACAACAATCCATCTGTGAACTCGTTACTTGACTCTGATTTTTCTCCATTGCATTAAAAGCGCTTGTATGTGAGGAACACTGTGAGGAGGCGCTATGCTGTGACGCGAGAATGCACGAGAATCTCGGCAGTTTCCAACATGGCAGCCCATCATTGACTGCAAAACCTTTACTGATTACTTTTCTCAGCCAACTTATTGTTAGACAGTGCCAGAGGTAATTCAGAAGGCTTTATTTTTTCTCTAACTTTAACACTCTGGAGCACGGCGAATAGGATCTTGAAATGGCGCCGGGGGTGGGAGTCATTCCTCAGTATGGATGCCTTGGGTTCCCTGGAGCCCTTGCTCCTCGACTGGGGGGGCTCCGTCTGAGACCACCCTCTCCCGTCTGCTGGGGTGGGTGTGCGGTTGTCTTTGGACTGAGTAGCCATGGGTCTTCCTGGCTCTTGGTGGGCTGCTGGTGGCCTGGGTTTCCTGGGGCTTTCTCTGCCTGCCTCTGGCTTCTGATGGGTGGAGCTGCAGCGTTTTGCCCTCATTGGTAAGTACGTTCCATGACACAGACACAAACATGACACAGACACAAACACCCACTCAATCACAACTCAACAAAATTGTTGGTGTACGTAACATGCTTTGTTAGTTTTGTTTTTCACACACAAATTTATTTTTGCAAGTATTGATAGTATTTTTTTATGTTAAAGTGATGAAGTATCTGATTAATAGACTTGTGCTCTTTTCCCTTTTTTTTTTTTTTGCTCCCTTTCTCTCTCCCTTTTTCTTCTCTTTATTTTCCTCTTCTTCAGCCTGTCAGCTCTGGCTGTTACATTGTATGTTAAAAAATAACTCAGATAAATAAAATAAAGGGTTAAAACATCAACAAGAAGAGCCTATTGATAACCTATAGAGCTCATCTTGAAATAGCAAATATGTTTGGCACAACAACGCATTCAGATCACAGTTCTGCTTGCAAGATCTACCAGACATGACAGGCTTTAAAAAAAAAAAAAAAAAAAAAAGTATGGATGCCAGTTTGACCTGCATCCTCCTCTCTCCCACCACCTGCACAGGGTCTGAGTGACAGTTTGGGTTGGGTTGGGTCTTAATGTCACGGCTGATGTGACAAGCACGGCAGAGAGGACCTCAATGCACTAATGCAATAAAAACAGAGCATCACTAAAATAATTCAGAACACTGTGTCATGGGCCCAGTAATAATAATGTTTTTATATTAATATAGCACAAGGTTCAGTTATTTTTCAGCAAAAATAGAAAAACATCCTCCAAAGAACTACTTTTACTTTCTTACTTTAAGTACATTTCGGAGCCTGCACTTTTTTTTTAATAGCCAGGATTTCCTCCTCTTCCTGTGGGAATCTGGTGTAGACTTTGTTGAACCCTCTGCAGTTCTCCCCACAGATCTTTTCTGAGGAGGAACCAACACAGAGCTTACAAGTCATCAGGGGTCAGGAAGTGGGGAAGACATGGTGGTGTGCACCAGAGGCTGAAGCGACAGGGCCCCCATTGGATGCCGCTTCCCACTATCATGTTGGCAAATGTCCAGTCACTCAGGGGCAAAATTGAAGAGTTTCAGGCCAATGACAGGTATCTGGCAAAGTGCAAAAATGCTTGTGTCTTGGCACTGATGGAAACTTGGCTGAAAGACTGTGAGATTGAAGGTTTCAGAGAGCACACTTGGTTGGACACTCCATAGTGACAGACAAATCACTTGGTGGAGGATTCTATCTTTACATATATAAAAAGTGGTGCAAAACAATTGTCATCAGGAAGACAACTTGCACTCCCAATATTGATCTGTGTCTTTGCGTCCTTTTTAGTTTACAGTCATACAGAATTTATTGATGCCATCAACAGAATGTGAATAAACAGCAGCTATGAATAAATAATGAGAAACTAGAAAATGAACTTCAAGGCTGGAAAGATTAAAGTTGTTAATGTTTGCCATGTGCTAACTATGCAAAGCTTTCTCCCAGAAAAGTTTTTAAACTCAGCTGCTGTGACAGGAAGGATGGATGCAGTGTTTTTACTACATTAACGTCGCTCCATCCGCTAGTTATGAAGATAACTGTGTTGCACAGTCTAGATCAGGGGTGCCCACACTTTTTCAGCTTGCGAGGTACTAGCAAAGCTAACGCGTGCGTAGGGTGGTAACGAAATGGATGGATGATAGTTTATCATCCATCTCCTACTTCTTTTAATGCCGTGTGATCTACATTTTTTCCCCAACTCCACTGGGGGTTTCGTGTGATCTACCTGCACTCCTCTTGCGATTGACAAGTAGATCGCGATCAACGTATTGGGCACCCCCGGTCTAGATGAACAGATGCACCTTCTCTCTACATCTGTGCAAACACAGTGAGAGAGAAAGAGACACAGATGAGTTTATTTCTCACTTCCAGCATGAGGGGAATGGTGATATCAGCCAGACAGTGCAGAGTCAGCTGTGGTCAAATTCACAATAAATTTGTTTCTGCTCTTCTGTTCAGACAACATATCCACTACAAAATATTGAGTTTAATGAGCGCTCATTAGCCCCAGAGAAAACACCTGAGATATTTATTGAACTGCAATGTTGTCAGACACACTTAGCGTTCACTTATGTTAAAAACACATTATGCTGAGAATTTGGCTGTATTTAAGACTATCTCGTTCAGGTCTGTATCTGCACCTCTGTAGTCTCATAGTATGCGGAATAAGCTAGATGAATCCCATTGGCTGCTTCTCTCTGTGACTCATAGACCTCTTCCTGAAAGGAGTGGGCCAGCAGCCATTTCAGTTCAATTTTATTTATATAGCTCCAAATCACAACAGTCACCTCAAGGCACTTTATATCGTAAGGTAAAGATCCTATAATATTTGATGTAAAGACTCAGACACTTTGATAGACTGATCTGCAAACCAGGAGTATACAGGCACAGTACAAAAAAATAATAATCATTTTTAAAAATCTGGTATTTTGGGCCAGAATTTAAAATATACATGCTGGTGACAAAAGAGATGAACATTAATGTGTTAAAGTCATATATTCTGGGACCTCCAGGGTTAGATAAATGGCTGTTTGATATAATTCAGATTTTGAATTATCATCAGTGGAAAAGTCTGAATCCTGACCTGAGAGTTTCCAGTTTGCAGTGTGGACTCTTCAGTCCAACAGATAGAAGCTTCACTCCTGAATCCTGCAGGTTGTTGTTACTCAGGTCCAGCTCTCTCAGACTAGAGGACTGGGAGCTGAGAACTGAGGACAGAGCTTCACAGCTTCTCTCTGAGAGGTTACACCAGTTCAGCCTTAAGGGAGAATAATATTTGTGATCAGATCAAATTACATTTAATGTTGAATCTAGACAACACAAGACAAACAAAACAACTCACAGTTTTATGAATATCATTGTAATTAACTCTGGGACAAATTTAAAAACATTTCATATTTCAGTAAAAACACAATCATACTCCTGTATCTGAATGGAAGCCAGTAAGGAGCTGGCACATCCAATGATATTAGTTCAGTATCCTGTGATGCTGGTGTACACTATTGTTGGTCACAAATTCTGTTGCTAGGCAACAGTAACACTAGATAGATGACTTCAGTCATTTAAAGAGGAAATATTCCTTTTTTTTACAGCTCTAGTTTTGTTTTTTTTTATTATTGTGGGACTTCACAGTGTAAAACATTTCTTATATTTGACCTTGATGCAACCCCTCACCTTATTATTATGTTTCTGAAACTTGTTTGCCTCCTCCTCTAAGGCCACTCTACTTAAAAACCTCCTTTCTTCTGATGAGCCTTTTTTTTCTTTTTTACTGAGGAGCAGTACTAACAAACCATAACTTTTGATTGCTGATTAGAAACAGAGCTTCTCAGATCCACTGATCCATGATAGAGACTGAATTCAATTTTCACCATTTTGATTAATAAGCAACCACATAGATGAAGATATTTTTTTTTGGTGTCCCACCCTCGATTTGCAGCTGGAACACAGCATGAGAATATAAAATAGAGGGGCTCCTGCAAAAAAAAGGATAAAATGTACAAGATATGGGAATAGATACATTCAGCAAGCCATGTATGAGGAGAACAAAATGAAGGGACAAAGCACCTCCACACATTTATGACCCACAGGTTCACTGGACACAAACACCACATGTGTAATATAAATGTGAAGGGGGTGATTGTAGTGTGAAATCACTGAAAATATCTTTTTTATTTTATGTTCTTCACAGAAAATGATCCAAAGAGAAGGACTGAAAACACGTCCAACTGACCCCCACACAAAACAAGGGTTAATAATGACTGGTACCTTAAAATTTTATTTCTTTGTTGGTTCCCCTACGATGTCTCCTGCGCTACCCGCAGGAGGCGTCGTAGGGGTCGGGTGCAGTGTGTGTTGGGCGGTGGCCAAGGGCGGAGGTTCTGGCGGACCAATCCCCAGCTATCGAAACTGGCTATTGGGACATGGAATGTCACCTCTCTGGTGGGGAAGGAACCTGAGCTAGTGCATGAGGTTGAGAGATACCAGCTAGATATAGTCAAGCTCACCTCAACACATGGCCTGGGCTCTGGAACCAGTCTCCTGGAGAGGGGCTGGACTCTGTTCCAGTCTGGAGTTGCCCTCGGTGAGAGGCGGCAAGCTGGGGTCGGTATTCTTGTATCCCCTCGGCTTGCTGCCTGCACGTCGGAGTTTTCACTGGTGGACGAGAGGGTTGTTTCCCTGCACCTTCGGGCCGGGGAATTGGTCTTGACTGTTGTTTGCGCTTATACACTGAATGACAGTTCAGACTACCCACCCTTTTTGGAGTCGCTAGGCGGGGTGCTTGAGAGTGCTCCATCCAGTGACTCTATAGTCTTGCTGGGAGGGCAATGACAGTGAGACCTGGAGGGGCGTGATTGGGAGGAACGGCCTGCCCGATCTGAACCCGAATGGTGTTTTGTTATTGGACTTCTGCGCAAACCACAGTTTGTCCATAACGAACACCATGTTCAAACATAAGGATGTCCATAAGGGCATGTGGCACCAGGACACCACAGGTCACAGGTTTTGTAATCGTATCACCAGATCTGTGGCCGTATGTTCTGGACATCCGGGTGAAGAGAGGAGCTGAGCTGTCAACTGATCCCCAACTGGTGGTGAGTTGGATCAGGTGGCGGGGGAAGATGCTGGACAGACCTGGCACACCTCAACATATTGTGAGGGTGTGCTGGGAACACCTGGCAGAAGCCCCAGTCCAGGAGATCTTCAACTCCCACCTCTGGCAGATCTTCAACAGAATTCCGAGGGAGGCTGAGGACATTGAGTCCGAATGGACAATGTTCCGCACCTCCATTGTTGAGGCTGCTGCTCAGAGCTGTGGCTGCAAGGTGGTTGGTGCCTGTCGTGGTGGTAACCCCTGAACCAGATGGTGGTCACCGGAGGTGAAGGGAGCCATCAAGCTGAAGAAAGAGTCCTATCGGGCTTGGTTAGCCTGTGGGACTCCGGAGGCAGCTGACAGGTATCGGCAGGCCAAGCGGAACACCTGCTCGGGCAGTGGCCGAAGCAAAAACTCGGGTGTGGGAGGACTTCGGTGAGGCTATGGAAAAAGACTTTCGGAGCAATCGAAGCAATTCTGGCAAACCGTCAGGCGACTCAGGAGGGGAAAGCGGTGCTCCCCTCACACGGTTTATAGTGCGGGTGGGGTGCTGCTGACTTCAACTGAGGCTATAGTCGGACAGTGGAAGGAATACTTTGAGGACCTCCTCAATCCAACTGCTTTCTGTAGTGGAAGCAGAGTCTGGGGACAAGGGAGATGACTTGACCATCACCGGGGGTGAGGTCACTGAGGTGGTTAAACAACTCCTTGGTGGCAGGGCCCCTGGGGTGGACGAGATTTGCCCTGAGTTACTGAAGGCTGTGGATGTTGTAGGGCTGTCTTGGTTGACACGCCTCTGCAACATCGCGTGGAGATCTGGGGCAGTGCCAATGGATTGGCAGACCGGGGTGGTGATCCCCATCTTTAAGAAGGGAGACCGGAGGGTGTGCTCCAACTTTCGGGGGATCAAACTCCTGAGCCTTCCCGGTAAGGTCTATGCCAGGGTGCTGGAAAGGAGGGTCCACATGTTAGTCAAACCTCGGATCCAGGAGGAACAATGCGGTTTTCGTCCTGGTCGCGGAACGCTGGACCAGCTCTTTATCCTCTCAAGGATATTCGAGTGTGCGTGGGAGTTTGCCCAACCAGTCTACATGTGCTTTGTGGACTTGGAGAAGGCATTCAACCATGTCCCTTTGGGTATCCTGTGAGAGATCCTGCGGGAGTATGGAGTGTCTGGCCCGTTGTTGTGGACAATTCAGTCTCTGTACAACCGCAGTGAGAGCTTGGTCCGTATAGCCGGTAATAAGTCGGATTCGTTTCCTGTGGGTGTTGGACTCCGTCAGGGCTGCCCTTTGTCACCAATTCTGTTCATAATTTTTATGGACAGAATTTCTAGGCGTAGCCAGGTGGCGGAAGGCTTCTTCCTTGGTGGCCTCAGAGTCTCATCTCTGCTCTTTGCAGATGATGCGGTCCTGTTGGCTTCATCAGGGGGGGGCCTCCAGCTCGCAGTGGAACGGTTTGCAGCTGAGTGTGAAGCGGCCGGCATGAGAATCAGCACCTCTAAGTCTGAGGCCATGGTTCTCAGCCGGAAAAGGGTGGAGTGCCCTCTCCGGCTCAGGGACGAGTTCTTGCCCCAAGTGGAGGAGTTCAAGTATCTCGGGGTCTTGTTCACGAGTGACGGGAGAAGGGAGCGGGAGATCGACAGACGGATCAGGGCTGCTTCTGCAGTAATGCGGATGCTGCACTGGTCTGTCGTGGTGAAGAGGGAGCTTACTATAAAAGTGAACCTGTCGATTTACCAGTCGATCTACGTTCCTACCCTTACCTCTGGTCACGAGCTTTGGGTAGTGACCAAAAGAATAAGATCGCGAATACAAGGGGCAGAAATGAGTTTCCTTCGAAAGGTGGCTGGCCTCTCCCTTGGAGATAAGGTGAGGAGTGCGGCCGATGCTCCTCCACATTGAAAGGCTCGGGCATCTGATTAGGATGCCTCCTGGCCACCTCTTGGGTGAGGTGTTCCGGGCATGTCCTATCGGGAGGAGGCCCCGTGGTAGGCCGAGGACACGCTGGGAGATTATATCTCTTGGCCGGCCTGGGAATGCCTTGGGGTCCCTCCGGATGAGCTGGAGGAGGTGGCTGGGGGGGAGGGAAACCTGGGATTCTCTGCTTAGGCTCCTGCCCCCACGACCCGGCCCCGGTTAAGTGGAAGAGAATAGATGGATGGATGGATGGATGTTGGTTTTTATTTTACCAATACTTAAATGTGTGATGTTTTTTACTTTAAATCCAGATTTGAATATTGGATGTCTCATGTTGTTTTGATTATATTTGCATAGAACTTGAACAGATTTAACCTTTTAGAGCATGGAACAATTAGTGTCTACAACTGGAGGAAGAGATTTTAGGATGTTCTGAGGAACAGGAGCGATTTTGTATGAAGAGGTAACCCAGATTTCAGTATTGGAACCTTAGGCTTTCTTTTATATACTGGAACTGTTCAAGTTGAAAGAAATTTTAAAAGTTTAGTTTCTTGAATAATCTAATATAATTAATATAACTATTTAAATTAATTAATTAAACACTTAATAAAATCATTATGATATTGTTGCATATGATTTGTGAAAAGAAATCAGTGACACATTGATGAATGTCTATGTCCATTGGAAGAAGATAAGATAGTGTTTATTTGTCACATGCACAGTTATATAGAATACAATGCACAGTGAAATGTATTTTGTACCTGCAGCCATAGATACATACACACATAGAAAAATGTGAAAACTAGAAAAATCTAGAAAATCAGCATTTCAAAAATAAATGGATGATCACATATTTACTCACAGAGCTTTGTTGGAGGCTTTGACCACTGGCAGCAGCCTCAGCAGAGCCTCCTCTGAAGCAGAGTATTTCTTCAGGTCAAACACATCCAGATCTTCTTCTGATGACAGTAAGATGTAGACCAGAGCTGACCACTGAGCAGGAGACAGTTTATCTGTGGAGAGACTTCCTGATCTCAGGTGCCATTTGATCTCATTCACTAATGAACGATCATTCAGTTCATTCAGACAGTGGAACAGATTGATGCTTTTCTCTGCTGACAGTTTCTTACTGAGGTTCTCCTTGATGTACTTTGCTGTTT
Organism: Archocentrus centrarchus; assembly: GCF_007364275.1. Taxonomy (NCBI): domain Eukaryota; kingdom Metazoa; phylum Chordata; class Actinopteri; order Cichliformes; family Cichlidae; genus Archocentrus; species Archocentrus centrarchus. The sequence continues at coordinate 1,603,031 of NC_044347.1, forward strand.
CCTGTTTGGTCTGTGAGCTACTTCCTGTCTGTGTCAGCAGGCCTCGTAGGAGATTCTGATTGGTCTGCAGTGAAAGACCCAGGAGGAAGCGGAGGAACAAGTCCAGGTGTCCATTTGGACTCTGTAAGGCCTTGTTCACAGCACTCTGGTAGAAGGATTTCTCTGCAGATTCTCCTGTTTCAGACTTCTGGGAGGTTGTTTGTTGTTCTTCCAGCAGATTGAGTCCAGAGTTGATGAAGGTCAGATGGACATGAAGAGCAGCCAGAAACTCCTGAACAGTCAGATGGATGAAGCAGAACACCTTGTCCTCATACAGCCCACTCTCCTCTTTAAAGATCTGTGTGAACACTCCTGAGTACACTGAGGCTGCTCTGATATCGATGCCACACTCTGTCAGGTCTGATTCATAGAAGATCAGGTTTCCTTTCTGCAGCTGATCAAAAGCCAGTTTTCCCAGAGGTTCTATCATCTTCCTGCTCTCTGGACTCCAGTGTGGATCTGTCTCAGCTCCTTCATCATACTTGGCTTTCTTCACTTTGGCCTGAACCACCAGGAAGTGGATGTACATCTCAGTCAGGGTCTTGGGCAGCTGTCCTCCCTCTCTGGTCTTCAGCTCCAGAACTGTAGCAGTGATCCAGCAGAAGACTGGGATGTGGCACATGATGTGGAGGCTTCGTGATGTCTTGATGTGGGAGATGATCTTGCTGGCCTGCTCCTCATCTCTGAATCTCTTCCTGAAGTACTCCTCCTTCTGTAGGTCAGTGAACCCTCTGACCTCTGTCACCGTGTGAACACACTGAGGAGGGATCTGATTGGCTGCTGCAGGTCGTGTGGTTATCCAGAGGCAAGCAGAGGGAAGCAGGTTCCCCCTGATGAGGTTTGTCAGCAGCACATCCACTGAGGTGGACTTTCTAGGGTCAGTCAGGATTGTAGTTTTGTGGAAGTCCAGAGGAAGTCGACACTCATCCAGACCATCAAAGATGAACACAACCTGGAAGTCTTCAAAGCTGCAGATTCCTGCTTCTTTGGTTTCAGTGAAGAAGTGATGAACAAGTTCCACCAAGCTGAACTTTTCCTCTTTCAGCACATTCAGCTCTCTGAAAGTCAATGGAAACATGAACTGGATGTCCTGGTTGGCTTTGTCTTCAGCCCAGTCGAGGGTGTATTTCTGTGCTAGGACTGTTTTCCCAATGCCAGCCACTCCCTTTGTCAGCACTGTTCTGATTGGTTCATCTCTTCCAGGTGAGCCTTTAAAGATGTCTTCTTGTCTGATTGGTGTTTCTGCTCTGTCTGGTTTCCTGGATGCTGTTTCAATCTGTCTGACCTCATGTTCCTCATTGACCTCTGCAGCCCCTCCCTCTGTGATGTAGAGCTCTGTGTAGATCTGATTCAGGAGGGTTGGGTTTCCTGCTTTAGCGATGCCCTCAAACACACACTGGAACTTCTTCTTCAGATTAGACTTGAGTTTAGGCTGACACCTTTGAAGAGCCTCTGCATTTAAAACAGCAGATGTAGAGAAAAATAAATTTTATGCCAACTTTTATTTGTAGTCATTACATGTAGTCATTAAATTTCAAATCCAAGTGGGCATTATGACTGACCATATATGATTTGCATTAAAAATACTATGGTCATTCCATCCCAGAATATTATCCACCCATTTTCAGGCCTTTTTGGGGGGGGGGTTGCACACTGAAATCTGAGGCAGTGGTTGAACATGAATATGTCAGTAACTGTTAAAAATAAAATTCTGAAACTTAAAGTGGTCATTATTACCGTAAAATGTAAACAGGATCTGTAACCTAGGACAGAAAAGAAAAACAACACTACACTTTGAACACTAAAGTTTTAAAAAATGTATTAAAAAAAAATCCTTAAACTCTGTTTTCAATTCATCATTACATGGTGCTGAGTGTAGATAAATGAGAAAAACAAAATTGAAAAAAGTGAACTTGGTCTGAATACTTTTTGAATTTAGGTACTAGTATTTATACCTTGATTTATCGCCTTAGCCAGCAGTTTCAAATTAGGTTTAATGTTGCCTGTTCTGGCCCCTGACTCTCACTGGGCTCTCTAGCTTCACATATCTAAGCACAGAGTTGCCAACAACCATTTATCAAGAAAGATCTCAATAAATGTATGCTGCTCGTCCAACTTCCCACTGATGAAGCAGAATGTACGCGTCAATAAGGTTCAGCTCATTTATAATATGCAAAAATCCACTATCTAAAAGAATGATTAGTAGTCATTTGATTACAAACTAAAAAGATCAGCTAGCAGAACATCACTGTAACAGAACAGGAACAGGCAGCATTTTAAGATTAGGCTTAAAACTTTATGATCAAGCTTATAGTTAGGACTGGATCAAGTGACCCTGAACTACCCCTTAGTTATGCTGCTATAGGCCTAGTCTGCTGGGGGGTTCCTGTAATGCACTGTTTCTTTTCATTCACCTTATTTACTTTGTTTATACTCCACTCTGCATTTAATCACTAGTTATTCTTAATCTCTGTCTCTCTTCCACAGTGTGTCTTTTGTCCTGTCTCTCTCCCATCAGCCCCCCCCCCTCACTAAATGACCCCCCCTCCCTGAGCCTGGTTGTGCTGGAGGTTTCTTCCTGTTAAAGGGAGTTTTTCCTTCCCACTGTCACCAAGTGCTGCTCAAAGGGGGTCGTTCTGACTGCTGGGTTTTCTCTGTATTATTTTAGGGTCTTTACCTACACAATAAATCACCTTTTGGATTTGGCACTGTATAAATAAAAGTGAATTGAGCAGGACAAAATGAGATTCTGCCCTGATGCTGGTGGATTTCTATTTCCAAACATGTTAGATGTTTAGATCCATTTGTGTCACGGTGCTGTGTGGCTGGAGCTGGTAGACCCCAAAATGCAGGACTCAGGAGCAAAACTGAACTGAAAGAATGTTTATTGAATACTGACAAAAAATAAGAGAGCTACACTGGGGTGGACAGGTGCCAAACTGAATACAAAACTATGGAGAAGGGACACACACAGAGAGGGAGCACTGAAGACAACGCGACAAAGAACAGACAAAAACTGAGGGCCTAAATACACAATAATTAATCAGGGCAAGAGGAAACAGCAGGGCACAGCAGGTGAAGCAAACGAAACAATTAACATAGGGGAAGTAAAACTAAACACAAAGCACAGGGAACACAAGACTGGCAAAATAAAACAGGAAGTGACTAACCAAGGTACATGCAGACTAAATACGGGGAACTGGCACACAGACACGGGACAGAGATGCAGACTAGTCACACCACTAGGAATAAAACTCAATATGAAAACACAGGAGGTCAGGGTCAAGACAAAATGACAAAACAGACAAGACCATGGATGCAGGGGAGACAGGGACAAAGGGAACAAGAGCATCAAAACAAACTGGGAAATAACAAAACTCAGGGAAAATAAAACTAAACACAAAACGCTGGCCCAGGACCATGACAGCACCACCCCTCAAAGGCCGGCTCCCGACGGCCAAAACAGGAAACAAAACCAGACCAGGGAGGGAGGCGGAGGACCAGGATGGAGGGGCTGAAACCAAAACAAAGCAGGCAGGGAGCAACAAAGGCAGGGAACAGAAACAAAAAAACACAGGGCCAGAACAAAACAATAGGAGGGGCACAAGGCCAAAAAACAGCTGAAAAACAGGAACAAAACACAAGGACAAGGAAGCACAGGGGCCAGAACAGTGCATGCAAGCAAGCAAGGCAAGCAAAAAAGCAAAGACAGAACAAAACTGAATAAAACAAAAACACAGGACCAGAACAAAAGGTGACGGCACAAGGCCGGAGAGCTCCATGTACAAAATAGGGGGGTCAAAACAAGGAACAGTCCAGGAGCTAAGGGGCCAAGACAAAAATAAAAAGAGCAAATGGCAAAGGGGAAAACTGTTCAACAGTTCAGGGGGCTGTCCAGGACAAGGGGCCAAAAAGCAGAGTCCAAACCAGTTGGGCTGCCGACCGCAGTTCCAGCGGCAGCGACGAGGCGACGAGACAGGAGGCCGACCGCGGCTTCAATGGCGGCAGCGATGAGGAGACGAGGCAGGGGGCCAACTGCGCTCCCAGCAGTGGCAGCAACGAGGAGACAAGACTGGAGGCCGACCACACTCCCAGCGGCGGTGTCAATGAGGAGACAAGACTGGAGGCCGTCCGCGCTCCCAGCGGCGGCGGCAACGAGGAGACGAGACTGGAGGCTGACTGTGCTCCCAGTGGCGGCGGCGACGAGGAGGAAACGAGACTGGAGGCCAACTGTGCTCCCAGCAGCGGCAGAGAGACGAGACTGGAGGCTCGGACTGAGCCAGACGCTTGGACCGGGCATGACCCTTGGGTTTCAGATGCGGCTCAGACTGAGCTGGACCCTTGGGATGAACGGGGCCTACAGGGGCAAGGCCCCAGATGTGCAGGTTGGGACTGCAGTGCAGGGCACACAGCTGCTTTATTGAACAGCTGGGGCTGCTTGGGGGAAAGCCTAGGTGCAGGTTTTGGAGACGGTGTGGACGCTGACTGCGGGGAAGTTGACTGCAGGGAAGCTGACACTAGGGGCTCTGACTGAGGGGAAGCTGACTGAGGGAAACCTAAGGGGACCAAAACAACAGAGGGAGCAGGAACAAAGGGCACTGGGACCGAGGGAGCAGGAGCTGAAGGGATTGAAACTGAGGATGAGGAGGCTATGGATGAGGAGACGGGGACCGAAACTGAACCGACCGAAGGGACTGAAACTGAACCGACCGGAGGAACCAAGGGGTTTAAGGGAAGTGAAGCCACTGAAGGGAGCAAAGCTGAGGCGCTGGCTGTGGGGACCGGGCGAGCGGGCACTGGGGAAGCTGGCACTGGGAGAGCTGAAACAGGGGCTGGAGCTACGGCTGACTGAGGGAGACGGGAAACAGCGTGCAGAGGGAGAGCGGACACTGGGGACTGTGGCTGAGGGGAAGCAGATATGGCTGACTGAAGTTGCAGGGAAACTGGTGGTGCTGACACAGGGGAATCTGACTGAGGCTGCTGGGGCTTTGACAGGAGTGACCAAGGGACTGCTGCAGCTAACACTGGGGGCTCTGACTGCTGAGAAGTGGCCGTTGCAGCGGGCGGAGCTTGTGGCTTGGAGGCTGCTGCAGGCGGCGTGGGTGACTGTGGCTTGGGTGCCCCAAACTGCGGAACAGAAACAGGTGCAGGAGCATGAGGCACAGGGGATGGAGCAGCAGTCTTACAGGGGTCAAGTTCAGGAGTGAAACATACAGTCTCTGGAGTTTTCACAGTCTCTAAACACACAGTCGATTCCTTGGCCGGTTTATTAGTAACAGTCACCTTGGGAGACTCTGAAGAACAAGGGTTGCTGAATGAAGTATTTCTTTGGCATAACACTGGGTTAGAGGGGACAAGGAGTCCATAAGCCAGGGGTATTCAGTTAACATATCATGTATCCTGTGGGTGATGGTGTTCCCCAGCTTCTCACAGGGTAGCCAGAACCACAGGATACAGAGCTTGGACGCCTTGTCACAAATGTCTGACCTGGCTGTCAAGGAGGGTGAAGCAGTGTGGTTAACTATGTGAGAGACGTTTGAAGAGCCGGGGTAAGGAGGGACAGATTCAGAGGAGGAGTTTGATGTGGCAGGAAACTGCAGAAGAGGAGAATCCGTTGTTATATTATCCGTGGCTGCTGGCTCTGTTCTGTTTTTATGGCACAGAGAGCTCTGTCTTTGCGCCCCCGCTGCAGGTTTTGAAAGGAAAGCGGAGCTGGCAAGAGAGGCAGCAGAAGGTGGAGGGTCCGGTGATATCGGTAAAGAGGCTCGGGTGGCTGCTGTGGCGAGGCTAGCGAGCGGAACTGAGGCTGCTGAGGAGGAGAGCATGGCGAGTGATGACGCTGAGGTTCCTTACCCCAGCCAGGACCTCCCAGGACGAGATGAGTGCCCTAGAACCGTGACTTGCGCTCTGGGGTGAGCCACGGCTTCCACCTCTCTTCTTCCTGCAGGTAAGCTTATACCACTCGCTGCAGTTCCCACAGGTCTGAGTCCGTGGGGTCTTTATAATGGTCGTGTTGTTCTGTCACGGTGCTGTGTGGCTGGAGTGGGTAGACCCCAAAATGCAGGACTCAGGAGCAAAACTGAACTGAAAGGGTGTTTATTGAATACTGACAAAAAAAAAGAGAGCTACACTGGGGTGGACAGGTGCCAAACTGAATACAAAACTATGGAGAAGGGACACACATAGCGAGGGAGCACTGAAGACAACGCGACAAAGAACAGATGAAAACTGAGGACTTAAATACACAATAATTAATCAGGGCAAGAGGAAACAGCAGGTGAAGCAAATGAAACTAATAACACAAAGGAAGCAAAACTAAACACAAAGCACAGGGAACACAAGACTGGCAAAATAAAACAGAAAGTGGCTAACCAAGGTACACGCAGACTAAATACAGGGAACTGGCACACAGACACGGGACAGAGATGCAGACTAGTCACAACACTAGGAATAAAACACAGGAGTTCAGGGTCAAGACAAACTGACAAAACAGACAAGACCATGGATGCAGGGGAGACAGGGACAAAGGGAACAAGAGCATCAAAACACACTGGGAAATAACAAAACTCAGGGAAAATTAATCTAAACACAAAACACTGGACAGACGGCCCAGGACCAGGACAGTTTGTTTCATAATCTGCTGTGATGCATCTCTCATAAACTCGTCCTCTGTTTTAACTGGATGTGACTCCCGAGTCTAAATATCAGGTAACTGCTATTATTATCCAGTGACGTGAAATTAGAAATAATTAAACCAAACAGCTGTTCATTCATTAGAGCTCAGCCTTTAGTCAAACTGCAGAGCAACCCTGAGGCTACAGAGATACCACATGGAAAGAACAAGAGCTCAGATTGGTCAGCTCAGGCTCAGGCTTTTATGCCTTACCGATGTCTCCTTAGACAAACTGTCAAACTCTTACCTTCTGATGAAAATGATGAATCTGCCTGTGCTGAGGGATTTCCTGTTGGAGGAAAGTGCACCTTGAGCCATGAACTGGTCTTTTTAAAAGTGAAACCTGCACGACTTCAAAATAATGTAAATACAGTAAACATTTGTACTCAAGTATAATTTGAGGAGAAAATAAAGAAATTTAAAAAGTCAGAACAGTCTCAGTTTTCATCAAATAAATTCATACTGCACTGAGTATTTAATGTGTTTTTCACTGACTGACCTTTATTTATCTTCTTTAAAATCGACCTCACCACCTCCATCACATGTTCATTAGTATATGTCTCCATCATGAGATCCACTGTTCTCGTTCTGCTTGCTTTCTCGAGCCGGCTCTTTTTGATGGTTGGAAAATTACCTACAGGTACGTTCTGCAGGTAGAAGTGGAAACGTTCCAGCTCTTCCTCGCCCAAATCGTCCAGCATGTCCAGCAGCTGCTCTGGAACAGACTTCTCCATCTCTGATCTGTAATCGTTGAGAGGACATTTTCAGCTGAGTGCTTGTGAATATTTCATTTAATCTAACTTCAGCCCCAACACTGCTGGACCTGAACCACAGTGCACAGAAGATACAACTATAGTAATATAATAATAAATAAATAATAATAATAATAAAATCAACTGAAGCCTCTGTATATGCCTCTGTAATATGAATTCAAATGAAGAAAATAAGAGCACAGGACTCTGGAGAATGTGAGTGGAGTTTTTTAACTTTCCTAGCCCTGGGCACTATTCCAGGAAGCATGTTTGATAGAAAAATTTAAGTAAGTATTAATCTTTTATGTTAACCCCATATGTAATCATACTCTAATATGACCATACAACAGTATAAATCCTGCACACTGAGAGGACAAACATGTATTCTGCTTCTGACTAGTATTGTAAGAAGTCAGCTGTGCTTGAAATTCATCTGTTGATGAACACAGAGAGGAAGCCTGCCTGCAGTTTCACTTAGTGGACTGTAAGTGTAAACACACATACTCAGGAGCCTTAGTACATACATACAAAGAACAATGATACCTTAAAGTTTGATACATCCTACTGAGAAGCCTGTGATCATCAAATGAGGAGGTTTCATTGATAGAAAGTGGAACTCTACGATCACTTGTACTGGCATAGTGTGGGGAACAAGCGTGGACTTTGTGGGGGGGATAGGGGGGTTATGACCCCCCCCCCCCCCCAATAATCTGATCCAATCACTACAACCCCCTCAATAAAGTCACATCATTTCGATTTACAACAAACATCTTACATGAATAACATGTTATTTTTCTTTTTTCATTATCAATTTGGGGTAAACTACTAGCATGTTTAATCATTTGGTAATGTAACCCCCCCTCTCCCCACAAAAACTTGGTATCACCCAACAACCCGCTTTCTCTACCAATCAGCAGCATTCACCGTTTGCTTGTGGAAGAAGCTGCTGGAGAGGGGGGGTGTAGTTAAAAAAAATGAAAAGAGGCCAAAAAGTGGACAACCAACAATTTTTCATTGTTGGTCGACAACACCAACTTGTAAAAAAGCAGAAAAACCAAAATGAGGTAAATGTATTGTTAGCTGATGATTTAATAACTATGCTGCTGTGTATCAGACACTCTATGAATACCAGTTCAGGTATTTTAGCTCCGTTAGACCTGCTGCTCCTAATCTGACAATGAGTCAAAGAAAAAGAAGATAAAAGTGGTTATTTGCACACATGCAGCTCAGTACAATACCTGTAATATGTAATAAACTAAACTCATTAAACAAGTATATAGTTTTACCCAAGTGAACACACACAGAACATTTTATGTATTTAGTTATTAATAACTAATATTAGTACTGATAACAGGACTGAAGATGAGAGTCCCAGAAAGGTCCAGGATGAGACTCATTATATTTTAAACACATCAAGTTCAAACCTTTTTCTCTACAGAACGTGCAGAGTAACTACAAAGAAATTTAAATAAATACATAGTAAATGCATTGCAATGTATTTCTAATACGGTTAACCCAAAAATCTCCTGAATCCTTTTAGAAAAGTAAATGATTTAATAAACAAATAAATAGTCCCAATGTTGGACCCAAAGTTACGCCCTTGGTGGGGAGAGAACCACAATCATTTCTATTGTGAGCTCCAAGGATTTTCTTTGGGTACAGGCTGTGATCAGCTGACCTGTGCTGCTGCTGCTCCGAGGTTTACTGCTCTTGGTAGATGAAGTGACTTCAACAAGATGTAACTCAAAAGCTATCTGGGCTGACTTCCATCCCCTACACTTACAGTAAACTGTTTATACTGTTTTTATACTGTTTGCATAAAGGTTGAATTCAACAACTGAATCAAAGGCTACGTTCACACTGCAGCCTGAAGTGACCCAAATCTGATTTTTTCGCCCTCATGTGACCTGTATCCGATCTTTTCATGACAGTCTGAACAACACAGATCCAGTTTTTTTAAATGCGACCCAGGCCACTTGGATATGTGGTCCTAAATCCAATACGTATCCGATCTTTTCAAATGCGACCTGTGTGTGTACGACCAGGTCGCATTCATCCTACCTGCACGTCATTGACACTCGACAAACGTCACTATTCTGCTTCCTGCTACGCAGAAAAACAAGCTCACTTCTGCAAACACTGAGCACGCTCACTGTGATGTTATTGCGTCCTCTACTGCTCATGGGGGACACTTTAGGTTCATTGGCAGTTCACACACAGCTCACATACAAGTTGCATATATTTGGAAATGTGGACAAATAGGCAAAAAAAATCTGATTTCACAAAAAATCCTAATTGTGTCACTTCAGCCAACAGGCTGACGACCTGTACAGGGTGTACCCTGCCTCTTGGCCTATGACAGCTGGGATAGGCTTCATAAATAAATAGAAGCATTGGTATCAAAAACATTTGTTCAGCAAGTTACAAGGTCCAGCCCAAAATGACAGGTTCATTAAAAAGAAAAGAAAAAAAAAAGGGGGGGGGGGGGGTCCTGGTGCACAAAAACCTTGCTTAGCCACAGGTATGTGATATAGGTGACATTTCGGAGCAGTGCTTTGAAACGTCTGCACAACCTCGACACAGCGTTGGAACGTCAGTATTTAGTTTACATTAAAATACAGGCGATGCTGCGGGAGTTTTTGTACAGTTTTATTTCCAGAACAAATCAAATGTCACAATAAGATGCCACACAAATAATTTGCGCCAGTCCAAAAAACTGTTCCTGTCCACCACAAGAAACAGGAGCACATCACAAGCAAACCTCGCCATCAGTATCATTGTCTTTCACCACCCTTTCACCTGTTCCTCAGCAACCAAATGCCAAACACTGCATATAATTTTTAATTGGTTGATGTTGTGCATTTTTCCACCAATAGGAAAGAGGATGTCGTGAGATTTTTTTGTGTTTTTTATATTTTGCTTGCAAGCTCTTCCTGCTATCGAATATCCTGTTTTTATCGTTTTTTTCCTCCACAAAACGTGCATCAAACATGAGGATAATATACAGGACAAGGCGCAGCATAGATTATTGATCATAACTCTGGTTTTACTTGGCCTATCGACATGATTATAAAAAAACTGGTACGTAGTTTTAAGTCTGCACTTTCAAACCATGTTGAAATGGAGAGTGAGCGACGTAAAGTGACTGTCATTTGGATGCTCCTGCCCTTCGACTCCAGAGTGTTAATAGTTATAGCAGCATTACAGATTATTAGTAGAAATTAGCTGATGCTTTACTGTTAAAAATCTAAAAAAAATGTGGCTTGGTGAGAATTAAAGGAAGAATAACCCTAACAGTGAGAAGCAGATGCACTCAAAGGTTTGACTTGTAGGCTTGGAAATAACTCGACAATTATTCACATTTTCAGTCCTTTATATGTAAATTATGAAGGCTTTGCACTGTTGCACTGTTTCATCTGTTAATATTCACTTAAATCACTTACAAATCTGGGAATATCAATCATTCAAATCCAGTTTATTTTGTGAAGATGAGTATATGCAGAGCACGAGGTTTTTTAAAGCAGGAGTGATCCTTTGCATCACTGGAACATTTCCAGATTTCACATTTCTGCGTTTGTGTTTTAATTCTACATAAAACTTAGACATTTTTTTTTATTAATTATGTAATCCCAGGATTAAATTAATACAGATTAATGTAATTTGTAAACTTACTGTTGTTTCAAGGTCCCACAAATCAAAAGGAAATCTGTGGGAATTAAAATGATGTCTCCATTAAGCCCAGTACAGACAGGAATTCACTGCTTCAGACGTTTGAAGGTGTGTATAAGCTAACACAATTATGTCGAGTGTACCTGATTTGGTTTTTTTCGTGGTTCTAGAGTCCTTGGACACGGTGCTCCCCACACCAGAGGGAAACCCCTCATCTGTTCAGTTTGCCCAGAAATTCTTGGGGTTTTTTTTGGATTTTGTACTCCTGTTCAGCTTGTTTTTGTGTTTTGAAGCATTAAAGCAACTTTAATGCCTCCTGAGTCCCACATTTGTGACTGAATTCTGCCTGTTACACAGCTCATCCTTGACAATTGGGCCATAACAGCTCGTGTAAACTGGGTCTCCTCAGTCTGCTCTTCAGATGCTCACCTCTTCTTCTCCTTTCCTGCTCTGATGCTGCCTCATCAATCTGCTGCACTCTTCATCTCCTCTGCTCTCTCCTTCTCTCCGCTGTCCTGGTTGGAAAAAGAAAGCAGTCAGCATGCGCCAATCAAAGTCTGTCCAGATCTCTAGTTATTGATGAGATGATCAGGTATTTAACACCTTACTGATCAATTTATTTTATGCATTGACTCAAACAATCATTTGAACATCAGCAACTATCAGGCTGCAGAAAAGCAAGATATGAATAAACTATTTGATGCCATCAGAGCTAAACAGCCATCAAAGCTCACTGCTGGACACCAACACTAGCTGCAGCTGCAGATGTTCATTAATCTGCTGCTGTTTGTTCTGCTGGAGTCTTTCCACCCGATGACATCACTCTGCACACTGCATCACTTCCTCTTTGCTCTTATATCCTCTTATTTTTATCTTTCATTTTGCAAAGTTTTAATAATTGCTCTCCTTTTGCACTGTGTCATTGCTCTGTATTTGCCTACATTTGGTTTATTTCCCACAAACTGTTCTGTGTTGTCTTCAAATATCCACAATGAACCATAAACATGAAGTCCATGAACCTCAAAATGTCTCCTTCCTACTTTGAATATGCACACCTGTGTCTTTGAACAGCACAACAATTGAATTTGCTAGGACAAAATAACCTTAGATTTTTTGGGAGGCCATTTGAGCCTTTATTGCTGGATAAAACAGTGAAACAGAGCAGAGAGAGCAACAAAGAGGACATTACTCCAGGTAGACTCAAACTCGAGTCCCTGTGGTGGTCTTTCAGATTACCTACTCAGCTCAGTGAGATAAACCAGCATCCCTCTGTAACCGTGGTTGTTCAGTGTTAGATTGAGAGAAAGGAGAGCGGCCATGCTGCCTATGAGCAGCTACATGGCTCCATGGCTGCTGTGTGGTAGATCTGTGGGTATTCCTGACTCTTCCCTGATGGTCTGAATGACTTCATCATCAGTCATGAATCTGGTTTTCATGTAGACGAGAGACGGAAGTGATTCTGTGTCTCAGTGTCAGAGATGGCAGGCTGAACATGTTAGAAGCACTGAGAACCTCTGACTGACCTGAGTCTGTATGTGAGGCAGTGTCCTCCTGTCTCTGCTGCAGCAGCAACAGGAGGAAGCATCTTCACCACCACCTCTCGCTTGATGATTTTCACTGCAGTCAAGCCAGACGGCACTTAAATTTTTTTGCACTTATACTCATATTTTTATGGTAAATGACTGTAGGTCCAATTTTTAGTTTTTTTTATATATTTTTTATATTTTATGTTTCATTCATTTTTTTTAAATTTATTGACTATATTTTAAAGTTTGTGAATATTTCACGGTGAAATGCTATCAGAGCACATTCAGACTGTCTGCAGCTGTGTTTAAAAACTCCTCAAAAACTACATTTAGTGCTGTGTTAGTGGATGACAGTAATGACAGCCATGCTGTCATTACTTTGGATGGTGATACAGCACTAATGACAGTCTGTAGGGTAACAACTAATACCTACCTGGGATTTCAGTGTTTGAAATGCAAACCTGTGCAGATGCATGTGCTCTAATATGAGCTCTGACATCAGCTGTATAAATCAGGAAATGAGTGAGGCTCAGCAGGAGGGGCGGAGTCAGAGGGAAACTCAGAGTGTGATGAGGAAAAGCTGCCAGCAGCTCAGATCCCAGGTCAGGAACTGCTCCACACTTTAAGTTGGCTCTTTGTGGAGCAGCAAACTGGGAGTTTTCCTCCTCTCAGGAGTTTCCCTGAAGCTGCTTCCTGGATCAGAGTCCAGATGTGAGCTGTGACTGTGTGGATGCAGCTGTGCTTCCACAGTCAGACTGACGTGTGTTTGGAGAGAGGCTGAAATCCTGGAAGGACTAAGTACAGTGGGACTGCAGTGGATCCCTCAAAGCCACCATCCTACAGGATCACTGGAGACTGAACCAGCAGGGGGCGCTCACTGAGTCCTGTTAAATATTCTCCGTGATCTCTGGACAATATTAACAGCCCATCATGAACGCTGACCCTTCATAAAACAACTTGAGCATTAAAGTGAAAGTGATATCCAGCATCTGAGGCAGGTTCTTATATCAGGACTCCAGGTTTACAGTTTGATTATGAGCCTGTTCAGAGTCCACATGAACACCTAAACATCACAGTCAGGCTTCGTCTGTCACAGAGGATCAAACAGCAGCAGCAGCTGTGCTGTGAGGAACTCTGGAGCATGAAAAAGCCACTGGAATTATTTACGTTGTTTTATCCACGAAGTATCTTCATTTCTGAGGAAGTCTTCAAAAAGTTTTTGAAGTTTTTGAAGACTTCAAAAAGTTCAGTTTCTCTTTTCAAGCTCTAGAGACTATCATGACCTGAATTGTCACGATGAGGGGCTGTGTGTGGCGGGAGAGGACCCAAATGCAGGACTGACACAGACAGACTTAAACTAAAAACTGGTTTATTATCAAACTCGAATAATACAAAATACAGAATCTCAACCAAGGCCAAAAAACAACTGGAAGCCTGGGAGAAAAGAAAAACAAAACTGAGCAAACAAAACACACAGCTAATGGGAAAACTCGGGGAAACAATGACGACGACGTGACAACTAACAAAGGCAGACTAAGGGTTTAAATACACACAGGGGAATTAGGGCAAGTGGAAACAACAGGGGACGACAGGTGAACCAAATGAACCTAATAACAAAGGGGAAGCAAAACTAGATACAAAACACAGGGAACACGAGATTGTCAAAATAAAACAGGAAGTGACCTAACCAAAAACATGCTGACTTAACAGACTGACAAAGGGAGTGAGAACATGACCAACTAAACCAGACCTGGGACAAGGGAGAGACACTAAGAAACACAGAACTAAACCAAAGGGAACCTAAATACAAGAGGGTCATGACTTACACACACACACGGGAGTACAGGGAAAACCAGAACATGAGAAACCAAAACAGAAAACAAAGAAACCAAGATTCCAATACTAAACTATAACCAAAACTAGAAATAGAACAGAACTTCACAAATAGAAACCAAAACACTGGGCCACCGGCCCAGGATCATGACACTGAATGACCGAGAACCTACACAGACAAAGTGAGGAACATTTCATGATGCTGGTACCAACCTGCAGCCGTCTGATGAAGACGTCCTCACAGATCAAATCTCTGCCTGCAGACTCTGTTTGAAAGGCTCTGAGCTGATGCTGAAGAGTTCCTGAATCAAAGCTCCTCTTCCTCAGCTTCCTCCCAGGAACTTCTTCACCCTGCAGCTCTGCTGTCTGGATCAGGTCTGTGCAGAAGAAGAGACAATCCTCTGCTCCGTCTCCGTCCTCAGTCCTCTGTGTCTGCAGGCTGCCGTCACACTGAACACTTCAAACCATAAAAGAGTGCTAAGATCCAGCTCACAGGTCAAAGGTCAGCTGCTACACCCTGTTACGACTTTAATCTGATCAGTCATTAACCTGCAGCAGCTTCTCTGACTGACACCCTGAGCACACCTGAGAACAAATAAAGCTCCTCAGCTCTGACACAGTCAGACTGTTATCTGAACATTTCTACTGCAGAGCTTCAAATGTTCAACAGCCTGTGTCTCTGTTCACAGTCGACTAGATCCAGTCAGAGCAGCAGCTGATCAATAATCCTGAAGCAAACATGTGACTTCAGCAGCAGCTCTCAGAGACTTTCACCTGCTGAAGTTAAAGACATGAAATGATGCTCCGAGTGAAGCCTCTCTGTTTGCTGTAAAGCAGCTCTGTGATCTACAGAGAGTTCTGCTCAGCTCTTTGAGCCCTTTATTAATATAATCACTGATGTCAGCGTGGGTCACTGATCCAGGAGCAGCTCAGCCTGTCTCAGTGAGTGCTGAAGAACAGCTTCATCACAGACACAGCAGCATCTCCATCATCTCCATCAGCAGCAGCATCTCCATCAGCAGCAGCAGCATCATCTCCATCATCATCATCTCCATCATCATCATCATCAGCATCATCTCCATCATCATCATCAGCAGCATCTCCAGCAGTTTATCTTCTCACCAGCAGATGGCAACAAATCAGCTTCAGTGGAGCACCAAACCCCTTCACAGCTAATGTCCACTACATGTTAGTTATATTAGAGCTCTGCTGAGCTTCATCAATAATTAAACATCATTACAGTGTTCGTCCAGTTAGATCAATGACAAACTCTATTAAACTATTAAAGATGTTTGCAGCCCTTCATTGATCCTTTAATCAGCTCTAAATGTTCACATGATAAAAACATTGATGAGAAGAAGCTGAACTTTACATAGAATTGATTTTTCTTGTCTTTATCACTCACAGCCATCTGCAGCCACTCTGTGAAATTCCTCACTCACTAAAATCTCTTTGATTTTAGATCCCTGCTGTTCCCCACCTGCCCTGTAGGTGGTCTCAGTGTGTTTGCTCTAGTCAGCTGATTTCCTCCTCCAGCAGAACAGCCATTCCATATGAGCTGCAGACTTGGACCATCTCAGCATGGTGTGCAGTGTGTCCTTTGGAAATGGAGGAAAGTGGACAAGTGGAGGAGCAAAGAAGAAGAAGAGCTTTGAATGGCTGATGTTGATTCCAGATGTGTCTCTGGTCACTGTGAGCAGCACACAGTTTATCCACTGCTGCAGGAGCTCGTTTTACTGGGACAAACTGGATGCTGCGACGTGTCGCTCATTTCAAAACACTTCGTGTCAGCTGTGTTCATTAAAGTGACATCATGCAGTTTGTGTTTGCACCTCCAGAGGGCGACAAATCAGCACAGACAGAGAGCTCCATTCAAACTTTGCTGCCATCAGTAATAATTCTTCAAATATGATCATCAGTGTTTGAGCAGCTATGATATCAGGGACCATCTAGACCTGTGTGACAATCCTGAACATGTTTGACCCTCCTTCAAGATCATGTGATCCACTCTCAGTCTGCACTTTCATTGATGAGCTCAACATGTTCAAATGTGCTTTGAAGAAGCTTCAATCAAATCAAGCTTTGATCACAGGATTAATGTGAGCAGTAGATCAACTTTACAAACAATCAGTGGATTTATCTTCTGTTTGGCATCAACTTTGATCACTGAGAGCATCTGAAGGACCTTTTTTTCTAAGTTCTCACTAACATCTCACATGATTTCAGATCCCTGCTGTTCCCCACCTGCCCTGTAGGTGGCCTCAGTGTGTTCCCACTGTTTCCACTCACCTGATCCCCTCATCCATCAGTACACCTGATCCCTGCTCCTCCTCCTGCAGGTACAGAAAGTGTGAACATTCATGTTAACAAATGAACTTCACTCTGAGCCAGTCTGAGCAGTCAGACAACATATTTTTGGAGCGAACACATGAAGGTGTGCCCTTCTTGCACTCTTCAGGTGGAGTCCCGCCTCCTTCCAGGAAGCAGCTCACCTGTGTGTCAGTGTTTGGTGTCCAGGTGTGGAGTGGAGCTTCTTCTTCTTCTTCTTCTGTTTGCAGAAACTGTAAGTTTGCTTTGTTTCCTCCTTTAACAGTTTGTCTTTAGGAACTTTCCTCTTTGTTTCTGGAATGTTTGGAGCAGATATTCAGCTCTGATTTCAGGACAAACTTGTGTTTGAAGACAAATCCACATGATTATAGATTATTGATTGACTGCAATCAAACAGTATGATGAGCAGCTGATGTTTGATTGATTTCTTCAGGAAACAAACTGCTTTGTGTTTTTATTTAATGGAACAAAACCGTCTTCTCTCCATGAAAGTCACACAAAGCAGTGTGCTGCTGTTTCCTGTCAGTACTTTCAAAATAAAATGACAGTGATGTTAGTTGTAATGTGTGTGATTGCAGTCAGATTATTAAGTTCATATTTCCTTGATGGATCATTGAATCCACTTGTGTTGCTGTTTAATTGTCATCAAAGAATGAGCCACAGACTGGAGTCTGAGCAGCGCCCCCTGCTGGTTCCCTCTAATGCTACTTTTCCACCGCTGAGGTGCCGATGCTGGTGTCGGTTTCCATGAACCGGGCCCGCGTTCCCACCGCGTTTCTGTGAACTGCTCCTTTACGTATAAGTGTGGGCAGGTCCTCGTCTGGACACGAAGCCGAAGCGCACAAACGTGGGAGAACACGCTCCCCTTTCTGTGCTGCAAACACGTTTTAGGGTCCAAACCAAACTACTGCAGCATCTGTGTGCAGCACAGAGGGAAACACAGACAGCGATTAGAGCAAGACGACAAGTACGCACTTTGTGTCCTTTTATCTGTGATATGAACTGATACAAAGCAGCAAGTTCAGCCTTAGAGCCCAACCTAATTCACAGCCGTGACAATCGATTCGCTTTTCTCCTGTAATACACACCATGCAGTGAAACAGAGGTAGAGTCACGCCCTTCTGCCGCTTTCGTCACGGGTTCTTGGTTCAAGACCAGCTAGTTTGCGGGGCCGGAGTTGAACCCATTTTTTGGCCGAGCACCGAGTGTTTGTGGTGGAAAAACTGCTGAACGGTTCAAATACTGGCACCAGAACCCCGTCGGTGGAAAAGCAGCCTCTGTGTTTCTGTCCGTCTGCAGTGATCCTGTAGGATTAATCTGTGCTGCTGTAGTCGGTCCCTGACAGCTACACACACAGTTATTGTGATTTCAGTGTCATGTGTGCACAAACCTTCATTCATTCATCAGTTTCAGCTGCTGCTCACAAACCTGAGAACAAGGAGAAGTTAGTCCCACACTGACAGGGCTCGGCGCGTTGCAATGAGGTATTTTCACTGAAATATAACGTTCAGTGAAGTCTACTGTATCCTGGTTTTTGAGTCTCTGCATTTCATGTTGTTTTGAGTCCCTTTTGTGAATTCTTTTTCTTGAAGACCAGAGGCCTCCTGACTCCATGGACTCATGCTCAGTATCCAGTTCATTATAGTAAACATTAATATCCATCTATGCCAATTACCACACAAGATTCAGTCAGAAGTGGAAATAAACACCAGTCAGTCTTGATTATCTGACAGAGTATTTCTCTATCAGACACTCAGTGAACTCAGTTTGTTCCCAGTGTGTTGGAAATGTTCAGGTGTAAAGATCCGAACCACTGTAACAAGGATCAGATTGTTGTGCCCAGCAGAGCAGGTCTGAGAGCTCGTGGTGCTGTTGGTTAGCAGAGATGAGGATCTGATCCAGACTGTTCATGAGGACCCAGATTTGTTCATGAAAAACAGAAGAATGGGTTTAAAATAGAAGGAACAGAGTGTTAATAACCCGGTTAGTGTTCATACACAGACACACACACACACACATCTGTTTATGATCAGAATTAGGACGGGACTGAGTTAGCTGGAAATGTGAACTCTTTTGTTAGCATTTTAGCATTAGCACCAAATTTCCCCTCTGTGGGACAATAAAGGCTGTTTCTTCTTCTTAAAAATAATAATAATTGAAAAGTTGTCAGGGATCATGTGTCAAAGTGAAGCCAGAAACCTTTGATTTGAGTTGACTGATTTGATTCTAAAAATATGTCAAACTGCTACAACCTCCTTCATCGTGTGACCGCTGCAGGGATGGTGTGACGCAGCCATGCTCCACAGCCTCATTGTTCAGGTGTGAGTCAGACAATGATGTGTGTGTTCATCAGAGCTCCATCAAACTGCTTCACAGTGATGCTCACATAAACACAAACAGCTGATCCTGTGGATCCTTCCAGGATTTCAGCCTCTCTTCCTGACCTGGGATCTGAGCTGCTGCCAGCTTTTCTTCATGACACTCTGAGTTTCCCTCTGACTCTGCCCCTCCTGCTGATCCTGGAGCAGCTGTCTGTCACTCATGTCCTCCTTCATACAGTCCACATCACAGCAGCCATCAGAGGAGTTTCAGCACAGCTCACTAACCTGTTAATCTGCTCCGTAGTCCAGCCCTCTGCTCTCATCCTAAAGATCTCCTTAGCTGGACTCCTCACCTGTTGTAACTCACTAAATGAGCCACACATGGAGCGCTGACCAGGCTGTGTGTCTGTGCACTGCTGTCAGAGGGAAACAGCGCTGAGTGGAGCAGATAATAAGGATTCAATCTGGAGCTAAATCACTAAATGCTGCTAGTCTGTACCAGAACTCCCAGCAGCATCACAGGATTCCTTTAGTTTCCTTTGACCTTTGACCTTAGTCAGCGTAGCTCTGAGACTGAAAGCAGTTAGAGTGTGAAGCGTTTGTCAGCAGCAGCTTGGTCCTGGGCATTGTTCCTGAAATAAAGCTGCTCTCTGCATTTCTACAGTCATGTTGGACCTGTTGGTCTGTAGGACTCCAGGAATGGAGGCATTTGGAGGCTGAAATCGGCTCTCTGGGACACTTTTTGTAGTGAAATGATGAAAGCTGTGTCTCACATGGAGTGGATGTTAGTCCAACACATCAGACATGAGCTCTGCAGCTGTCAGTTGATGTGAGCGTGAATGATGTGTGTTTCCTCTGCAGGTGAAGGTAGAAAGTGTGTGTGAGCTGGTGTGAATTCAGCAGCATGGATCAGTGTGAGGACAGAGAGGAGGGAGTCCCTCCCTCTAAAACCACTCTGTGTGGGGAACATGAGAGCCAGACCAAAGCTCAGAGGTGAGATGACCATCTCTAACTGTCCATGACTCTTCTCCATGTCACAGCTCAGCACTCACATCACTGCTGCATCATTATTCACAGGAACCCACCTGGACCTGGACCTGGACCTGGACCTGAACCTGAACCCAGCTGTGTGTCCTTAAAGAGTGACTGGTCAAATAATTTCTACATTGATTTTAAAGAAGGAAGGTGTTCTTCTTCAGAGAGGTAATTTGTGTTGAATGTCAGCTCAGCTCTTTTTTGAAACACAGCCTGACTCTGAGCCTGGAAAACACAAAAAGCTGTTTTATTTCTCTCTCACACTTTTATCAGATTTTGTGCTCAGTTCAGATAAAATAATGTTAGCAGTGATTGTTTTAAATTTTATGTATATTTTGAAAGCCTCTTATTCATCATTAGATCCAGTTGGCTTGTCTTAAAATATGAATGAGCCCACTCATCATTTTAATCGCCCTCAGTCTGAGCTTTATATGAGTTTGTGAAGCTGTCTCACCTCTCAGCCAAGAGGCCTTTTAATATTTTAAAACAACTTATGGCAAGTACCAGGGATTTGACCCCTAGCGGAGCACCTGGAGGTGATTCTGAGGGTCACTGAATCATTATTAATTACTCGAGTCATCCTGTGTGAGGCTCTGCCTCCACTCCATCATGTGTTTCTTCAGACAATAAGAATTTACAACCCTGTAGTCTTTCTACCAGCAGCACATGGTTTTTCTTTACTTTGTGCCAAATTTATTCTGTTCTTTCTTGAGGAAACCTGAGAAAACAGACTTAAAGGTCAAGTCTGAAGAAGGGCAGCTGTGCCCAGAACGTTACTTTTTTTCAAGACTTTTTTATTAAAATTTAATTCGGGAGCTCTTCTGGTGTGCGGAATTCCTTTTCAGATTAAAAATCTGATAACCAATTTTTTTTCCTTACACACATACACCCACCCATGCACGCTGTACTAAAGACTTACCACCACTGAAAGCTTGAATTAGTCTTCTACACTGAATAGGTCGCAAAATTCCATCGACGTCTTCAATCCTGACAAAGTCGAGATCTTCTACACTGTTTACTCCAATCGCCTCCAGTCGAGCCATGAGTGAGTCCATGAGATCATTGCTGAGTGATGGCATAGCTTTTTGAATTAACTCTTTCACAAGCTCCATAGTGGCATATGCTTAAGTGGGAGGAGGAACCTTGTACCTTTGTGGTAAAAAGAAAGTGGACAATAATCACTGAGCTTGTCAATATTTTTGCAAATGAGCTTATAAGAACTACTTTTATCCATTTCATAGAGTCCAAGCTCAGGCACCCAGGTAGCATTTTTCTCCCTCAGCAGAAGTAGGACAGTTGTTTCATTTTTAATAACAATGCTTACTATTTGTCCTAACTGTAGCTGTCTTTTAGTTATCTCACTAAGACAAGCAAACCATTTGAATACATAGTGCCTCTGACTTTGACTTTATCTGTGACAACTGAGTTACTTGAGGTAACTTCAAAGTCTGTGTCTGTGTAGATTCTCAGTTATCCAGGTCATAGTAGTCTCTGGAGCTTGAAAAAGGCGACTGGACTTCTTTTTGTTTCTTGAAGACGTTTCACCTATCATCCGAAAGGCTTCTTCAGTTCTCAACCAAATGGTGGAGAGACCCAGGTATTTAAACCCCTGTGGGCGGAGTCCCCTGGAGGTGGTTATGACCCTCTATTGATCATGTGCTTGAACACATGTGCCCAGGTGTGAAGGGGGCGTGGGTCATATTTAATCAGTGGTTTCAGTTGAAACCAACTTAGGACTCCGCTCCATTGTTTCCTGTGGCCTATTGAGGTCACTGGAACAAAGGTGTGAATGGGGGTTGAGACGTCTGGGAAGGGAGCTCAGGACAGCACTGTAAGCGGGGGAAAGTTGGTGACGTAATCCACCTCCTCTGTTCAATGATGGTTGTTCACAGTGGACATAGATGGCTTCTTTCACTCCTCTTTCAAACCATCTGTTTTCCCTGTCCAAAATGTGGACATTGGCATCCTCAAAAGAGTGCCCTTTTTCCTTCAGATGCAGATGTACTGCTGAATCTTGTCCTGTCGAAGTGGCTCTTCTATGTTGTGCCATTCGTTTGTGAAGAGGTTGTTTGGTTTCACCAATGTAGAGGTCCGAGCACTCTTCACTGCACTGAACAGCATACACTACATCGCTGATCTTGTGTTTGGCGGGTTTGTCCTTGGGATGAACCAGTTTTTGTCTTAGGGTGTGACTTGGTTTGAAGTATACTGAGATGTCATGCTTGGAGAAAATTCTTCTGAGTTTCTCTGACAAGCCTGACACATATGGGACAATAGCACATGATCAATAGAGGGTCATAACCACCTCCAGGGGACTACGCCCACAGGGGTTTAAATACCTGGGTCTCTCCACCATTTGGTTGAGAACTGAAGAAGCCTTTCGGATGAGAGGTGAAACGTCTTCAAGAAACAAAAAGAAGTCCAGTCGCCTTTTTCAAGCTCCAGAGACTTCAAAGTCTGTGATTGCTGCTTTTATGCCAGAGTCGTAGAGATCTGGATAAAATCTTGTTGAGTCTAAAACCTGAACCTGAGGACTGAATAGGCCACTTTGGCTCTGATAAGCCTGGAACAATTGATGTCTATCAGCAAGGGACTTGGTCACATTTTCGAAATTTTTACTTGATCTGATGCACCTCTTGAAATAACTATGCTTACTTTCAAAGCGCATAGTCCACGTATGTATGAGTGGACCAAACTGCAAAGTCAAGTCAGCATAGTGAAGCAGAAAATGGTGTTTTGGTCTGAGATTTACATGTGGGAATAACTCTTGCCTCATTTCCACATACTCTTCAATCAGTAGCTTCATGTAAGCAATCTGAGACTCTGAAAGCCTAGGTGCAGAGACAAATTCAACCAGCTCCCTCAGAAGAAGTACCAGTTGCCATACAGCATTGTCAGCATCCTCAATTCTGTCATGCACCAAAATGGGCAAGAACCTCAACAGCCACCTGTTCTGGGCTGCATGGCCTCCAAGTTTTGCTCCCTTGTTGGAAATGCTGTTTGGCTTTTCGCAGCTTTCACCAGGAAATAATCTGAGTCTTTCATTTAGTGACTCATAGCTGAACCACTTTTTTGTTTTTATTAAGAACTGCAAACATATTGCTACATCATAGTCAACAACACCTTCAAAAAGGTCATGTGCCAGACATGGCGGCAGTCCAGGCTGACACACATGGAAGTTAGACAGTTTGTTGAAAACACTATTGCTTCTGATTCCATGATGCATTGTTACATCAGGGTGACTCTCCAAAAAATTCAGAGATTCATTATATCCAGCAGGATCTCTATGCACAGCAACTGTGAGGGCGTTAGACTGAAAATCATCTTTTTCAACAAGACAGTACCTACAGAAATACTCAGAAGAGCTGAAATTTTCTGTAAATCCACCAATCATGTGCGAGCCCAGGTTATCTCCCATTATGCATGCAACAGTACCAGTATACACCTTGCCCTCAAAAAATATGCCCTTTACCTCTAGCTCACACAAGTCTGACACAAGTTTACTGAAAACTTTGTCCACACCAAAATATTTGCAGTCTTTCTCCAGACAAAGCAATACCAACTGTATTTGTTCAACTGCTGATCGGTGGTGTGAACAGAAATTTCCCAGAGTTAAGTAGACAGCTAAAACTTTGTGCTTTTGCTTGGCAGATCCAAGAGGATTGGCCACCTCAAAGGCATCTTGAAAAAGCATTACCTTTAAAGAATCTGGATTTGAAGAAAACATGGCATTAGATCTAATGACATGTCCATCAGTGATATCACAGAGCACACCATCATCAGCAAGAACAGAACTCAAACTGGGTTGAGTTACCTTACCCTTTTTTAGCATTGCTCTAAGGGTTTCCAGGACTGGGGTGTAATGATAGTGCCTCTTCTGCCCAATATCATTGTACCCAAGTCTGACTTCCATAGGCTGAACATAGTTACAGTGTGTCTTATAATACTGCAGTCTTCTATGGTGTGTAGTTAAAGGACCATTTGCATTCACGGTCTCATACATAGGACTCTGCTTGTAAACAGTGTCCCCAAGACATCTTCATCTCTCTGCTGGAACACCATACTGTTCAAGTTCTTGAGATAACACATCCATTGTATACTCCTGCTGAACATCATGGAGTGTTTTCATTTCATTTGCTATCTCTGTAATTGTAGATGCTGGAACTAAATACTTAGCTTGCAAACTCAAGTAAAACAGAGCTAGATTCATTGTATATGCATCTTGATCTTTATCACCCTCAAGATCCTTGCTTTGGGCTGCATCAATCAGATCAGTGCTTTCAGTTCCACTGTCTGTTCCATGTGCTTCTCCACCTTGAAAAGACTGTCCTGTCACTTCACATATATGAGCAGGTGCTATCTGGGTGGCACTCCACCCTCTATGACACCTGGAGATGTGAGATGAAAAGGATGTCTTTACATTAAAGGTCTTTGCACATCCATTGAAAGGACAAGCTACTGTTAGACCCTCTTGTATGTGGTCACTCAAGTAAGAGACAAGCCCGTTAACATCTGCATATTCTCTGCTGCAATTATTCAACACACACTTTAACTGCACAGACACATTTCTCTTCCAGGTTTGTCTGGTACTTGTGTCTTTGTGTGTTCGTGACATATGAACAGCAAAGCAGCTGAATGAAGAAAACCTTCTCCCACAATCTTTATGGCCACACAAAAAAATAGCATTGTGAACATGCCTGTGTGTTCTGCAGTGCTTCAGGTACTTTGTCAAAGAGACGCAGTTAAATTTGCACACATTGCAAGTCAACATAATTTCCTAAGGATTGTGACACAAAAACTGGATCAGATCAGTAAATCTATGTTCTGATCCATTTAAGTTAGCCCTGTTCTGAGTTAACCTTGCCACATTTCAGTAGAAGCTAGTGGGAGAGCCAAGGCAGCAACCAAGCAGACAGTAACATAGAAAAGTGTGATCATTCCCAATTTACTATACCAAAGATTTCTTAATCAAATGATGACAAGCATTGTTTGTGATTCCTCCCCCCTCTTTCACTTACACCAGAGCTCACAATGATGGCAAAGTTTTGAGTGCAAGGAAGCTCAAATGACCACGTTCCATAGTTCCTCTTGTTCTCTGTTGCAGAAAGCATTTAAGACTCTTGCTCCACACATCAGAGCCGTCCTATGAAAAAAAAAAGAATAAAAGCTGCTGAAAGTGAAAATTATATATATATATAATATAGACAAACCAAGTTAAACAGCATACATACTAAAGAAACTGTTATTAACAAAAGTAGTAAGTCAGTTAGGTCTGCAACAATTTGATTTGATTCATTTGATTAGTTTCAAACTAAAAGCGGAAAATGTGCAAACGCCGTCACCTAACGGTCCTGTTTACACTATATTTTGCGGGGCAAAATAGCGAACAGCTTTACTTTCAGAGGATCGTAACCACAGACATATATACGTCTATGATCCTAACAGAGACTAGAGGAAGCCACAATACGGCATCAAGTCACATGGTCCAATCAGATTCAGGAGCCTTCAATGACCCGTAGGACCAACCATTACATGCATATA
Source organism: Archocentrus centrarchus (assembly GCF_007364275.1). Lineage (NCBI taxonomy): Eukaryota > Metazoa > Chordata > Actinopteri > Cichliformes > Cichlidae > Archocentrus > Archocentrus centrarchus. Next base: position 1,628,748 of record NC_044347.1, read on the forward strand.
ATCTAACTGTTCAGCGTCCCTGAATTAGCAAACTGGCACTAATTAGCCCCCATTTCCCAACACACACATGTGGGCTGAAAGTTTTTTTCTGACAGTACCCTAAAACAGTGACACGAAGAATGCGCATTTTTGTACATGTTTAAAACAAACCATTCCACACCAGGCAGGCAGTCCTTTACAGAATGGCTGGCCAACAAAGCTAACGTTAGCATTTGTAATCCCTTGAATAAAATAAATAAGAATCACAAATGCAGTGGTCAACTCTGTACTACAACATTAAATAAAGTCAGTTATAAAACACAAAATATAGATATTACATTTGCATTACAAGATTTTACCGAGCTCTGTCAAACGATCGTGTATGCCTGAGGATAAAAGTGGGATTAGCAATAAAGAGTCGAATCTAAATGCAATTGTTGAACGTAACTAGCAGACAGAAAAACTTTAAGGCAGGCTCCTTCTGACTCTTCTGTGAAATCGTCAGAAACAGGAATCTTGATAATACTCGTTAGTTCATTAGCTGGTGGACACATATTTAGCAAAGGCTTAGACTATTAGATATGGGGAAACAGACATCTGCCGTTAGCATTTCTTTATACCAGTCCTTGTCAAATAAAAGCTGGTGATTACACAGCCACACCTAACATACTTTAAAAAATGAAGTACAAATAATGTTAGACTTAAGTCACCACATTACTCTGCAAATTATAACTCTGTTCTCGGTAACGGCAGATGCAGGCTGGCCATTCTTACAACAAAATAATGTTTTCAACATAGCACATTTGTAATTAAACCTTTTAAGATAGTCATTTTTTAATTAAAATGATATTTACCTGAAAAGTGTGCAAAATGACATCCAACTCTGAATGTCGAAGAAGATGGCTGCTTTGTGTCTTAAATGTTCCCGCTTCTTGTCGATTGTCCCAGAATGCAATGCGTGATTTAAAAAATACGGAAAAAGGCCTGTGAAAAATCAATACGGACAATTCCGTCATTTAAAAACAGTAAATTGTACTGTATTTTCACGGATTTTTTTTACAGTGTAATATCTTTTAAAATGTTGTATTTATTCGGCATATGTTCAGGAGGTGGGTGTGATAGCTGTTGTAGGCTGTGGAGGACCAGCAACAACAACAATATTTTGTTGTATTCTTTTCCACAGAGTGGACCAGCAGAGCTCAGAGGGTCCCAGTGGTCAGTCTGCCCAGCAGCATCAAACACAGCTGGACTCCATATTTCAGGTCTGTACATGTACAACAACTACTGTTACATCTGTTCTTTCAGTCCAGGGGGATAAAGAATGAAGGGGGGGGGGGACTGCAGTGTTGACAATCACTTTAAACATTTTTATGATCAACATATTTATATACTTAAAATTGACAGTCATGATTTTTTCATGTAACAGTATTTATGTGCAGTGTGTGCTCTTCACTTGATGTTCTCAGCTTGTAATTATAGGTTCTTAAATTCAGTTTCTTCTGTGGTGCTTTGTTCCCTTACAAACCACAACCTCTACATAAACACACAAAGAAATGGAACCTAATAATTAGTCAACTCCAGATGAAACCATATGAAGTAACGTAACAGCCACACCTTTTAAAGGCATTAGTGAGTAACCTCAGTGGGGTTAACAGGTTGTTACGGCAGGTTGAAATTCTCCTCCAGCTAAGCCTTTCTTGTTTTTGAGTGTGTGTGTGCAGTTAATTAAATTGGAGTGAAGTAACTTGTTGAGACACACAATAGAAACTTGCTGCAGTCCAAAAACCTGTTGTTAGTGTGTTTGTGTTCAAGCTTAGCTGTATCTCTGCATCCTGAAGTCTCAATATAACTGATCAGATCACTAAGATAATGTTCTCAAGCCTCACATTTCTATTTTTTTTAAACCACTTTATTTCTATCCTGTTTTGGGGAGAAATGAGTGTGCTTTAATCTTTAAAATAGTACAGTTACAACTCTTCACTAAACTGCACAGCCCTGTTCCAAGAAGCAGGTTTAGCTAATAATTCTGCCTTTAATCACCCTGAAATGAGGGAAACTCCAGGTTTTCTGTTCCAGAAAGAGAGTTAACTAAATTCTTAGTTACTGGTTGACAGAATCTGAATGTAACCTGCTTGCGAGGCAGTTTTCTGACTGACTCCTCCCCTCATACTGCACCTGAACCAGCTGACTGACACTCTGAATAATTTGTCTGTGTAGATTCTCAGTCATCCAGGTCATAGTAGTCTCTGGAGCTTGAAAAAGGCGACTGGACTTCTTTTTGTTTCTTGAAGACGTTTCACCTCTCATCCGAAAGGCTTCTTCAGTTCTCAACCAAATGGTGGAGAGACCCAGGTATTTAAACCCCTGTGGGCGTAGTCCCCTGGAGGTGGTTATGACCCTCTATTGATCATGTGTGTGAACACATGTGCCCAGGTGTGAAGGGGGCGTGGGTCATATTTAATCAGTGGTTTCAGTTGAAACCAATTTAGGACTCCGCTCCATTGTTTCCTGTGGCCTATTGAGGTCACTGGAACAAAGGTGTGAATGGGGGTTGAGACGTCTGGGAAGGGAGCTCAGGACAGCACTGTAAGCGGGGGAAAGTTGGTGACGTAATCCACCTCCTCTGTTCAATGATGGTTGTTCACAGTGGACATAGATGGCTTCTTTCACTCCTCTTTCAAACCATCTGTTTTCCCTGTCCAAAATGTGAACATTGGCATCCTCAAAAGAGTGCCCTTTTTCCTTCAGATGCAGATGTACTGCTGAATCTTGTCCTGTCGAGGTGGCTCTTCTATGTTGTGCCATTCGTTTGTGAAGAGGCTGTTTGGTTTCACCAATGTAGAGGTCCGAGCACTCTTCACTGCACTGAACAGCAAACACTACATCGCTGATCTTGTGTTTGGCGGGTTTGTCCTTGGGATGAACCAGTTTTTGTCTTAGGGTGTGACTTGGTTTGAAGTATACTGAGATGTCATGCTTGGAGAAAATTCTTCTGAGTTTCTCTGACAAGCCTGACACATATGGGATGACAATGTTGTTCCTCTTGTCCTTCCCATTCTCTGTAGTTTGTGTTTGGCCTTCATTCCTGTGCATCTTAGCTGATTTGATGAAGGCGCTGTTGGGGTAACCGCATGTTTTGAGGGCTTTCTTAATGTGTGTGTGTTCCTTATGCTTCCCTTCTGCCTTAGAGGGAACACTTTCCGCACGGTGTTGTAGGGTCCTGATCACCCCAAGTTTGTGTTCCAGAGGGTGGTGGGAGTCAAAGAGGAGATACTGGTCTGTGTGTGTGGGCTTCCGGTAAACTTCAATGTTGAGGCTTCCATCTTCCTCGATAAGCACCGCACAGTCCAGGAATGGTAACTTGTTATCTCTGGTGTCCTCCCTGGTAAAACGTATGTATTTATCCACTGAGTTAATGTGACGAGTGAAGGCTTCTACTTCTTGGGTTTTGATTTTGACCCAGGTGTCATCTACATATCTGTGCCAGTGGCTAGGTGCCATCCCTTTGAAAGAACCAAGAGCTTTACTTTCCACTTCCTCCATGTAAAGGTTGGCTACAATGGGAGACACTGGGGAGCCCATGGCACATCCATGCTTCTGTCTGTAGAATCCATCATTGTATTTAAAATATGTTGTGGTAAGGCAGAGATCTAAAAGTGCACAAATCTGATCTGGGGTGAAGCTGGTTCTGTTCAGTAAGGTTTACCAGGGAGGACACCAGAGATAACAAGTTACCATTCCTGGACTGTGCGGTGCTTATCGAGGAAGATGGAAGCCTCAACATTGAAGTTTACCGGAAGCCCACACACACAGACCAGTATCTCCTCTTTGACTCCCACCACCCTCTGGAACACAAACTTGGGGTGATCAGGACCCTACAACACCGTGCGGAAAGTGTTCCCTCTAAGGCAGAAGGGAAGCATAAGGAACACACACACATTAAGAAAGCCCTCAAAACATGCGGTTACCCCAACTGGGCCTTCATCAAATCAGCTAAGATGCACAGGAATGAAGGCCAAACACAAACTACAGAGAATGGGAAGGACAAGAGGAACAACATTGTCATCCCATATGTGTCAGGCTTGTCAGAGAAACTCAGAAGAATTTTCTCCAAGCATGACATCTCAGTATACTTCAAACCAAGTCACACCCTAAGACAAAAACTGGTTCATCCCAAGGACAAACCCGCCAAACACAAGATCAGCGATGTAGTGTATGCTGTTCAGTGCAGTGAAGAGTGCTCGGACCTCTACATTGGTGAAACCAAACAGCCTCTTCACAAACGAATGGCACAACATAGAAGAGCCACCTCGACAGGACAAGATTCAGCAGTACATCTGCATCTGAAGGAAAAAGGGCACTCTTTTGAGGATGCCAATGTTCACATTTTGGACAGGGAAAACAGATGGTTTGAAAGAGGAGTGAAAGAAGCCATCTATGTCCACTGTGAACAACCATCATTGAACAGAGGAGGTGGATTACGTCACCAACTTTCCCCCGCTTACAGTGCTGTCCTGAGCTCCCTTCCCAGACGTCTCAACCCCCATTCACACCTTTGTTCCAGTGACCTCAATAGGCCACAGGAAACAATGGAGCGGAGTCCTAAATTGGTTTCAACTGAAACCACTGATTAAATATGACCCACGCCCCCTTCACACCTGGGCACATGTGTTCAAGCACATGATCAATAGAGGGTCATAACCACCTCCATGGGACTACGCCCACAGGGGTTTAAATACCTGGGTCTCTCCACCATTTGGTTGAGAACTGAAGAAGCCTTTCGGATGAGAGGTGAAACGTCTTCAAGAAACAAAAAGAAGTCCAGTCGCCTTTTTCAAGCTCCAGAGACTCTGAATAATTTCCTCATTCATGAGGCTGCTGACGAAGCTCAAAGCAGAGAAAATTAATCTGCATAAGTTTATGTTTTCACAAACACTCAAATACCAACCAGATGTTGGTTTGCTATTTTAATACTTGACCTGAGTGCTTTTAGAATCATTTAGTCATCAATACAACACAATGAAGACAGTTATTATGTTACAGATTTATTCTTAGCTCAGAATAAAATCTGCTGATTGAAGAATGGGACACCAAGCTGGTTAATTAAGTACTGTTTATTATGTGATTCTGTCACTTTTTGTACTATTTACAATAGGAAAAATCAGGCGTCACAATAAAATGCGACACAAATTATTTGTGCCTCTCCAAGAAACCGTACGTGTCCACCACAAGACAGAGCCGTTCATCACAGGCAAAACTCACCATCAGTATTACTGTCCGTCTTTTGCTCCCCTTTAACCTGTTTCTCTGCATCTGAATGTCACATGTTGCTATATAATTTTTTTGATTGGTTGATGTGGTGCTTTTTTCCACTAATAGGAAATTGGATGTCATGATTTTTGTTTTTTATTTTACTTGCAAGCACTTCCTGCTACTGAATATAAAATGTTTACCTTTCCTTCATGCATGACACATGAGGATAAAAGCATAGAGGAAATTATTTATCATAATTCTGGTTTTGATTGGCCTATCAACACAATTTAAAAACTGGTACGTAGTTTGAAGTTCGCACTTTTGACTCACACTGAAATGGAGACTCAGTGAGACAATGTCCTGCTGCTACGTCATCTTAAATTGGCAGTGTTATTTGGGCACATCAGACCCCAGAAGGTTAAATGGCCAATATGTCTTGTTTCTTGAAACTTCAGTAATTCAATTCAATAAACAACACCAAACAATAGTCAGTATCAGAACAAACTGTGTGGTATTGGCAGAGCAGGTTTTTATGGGTCTAACCAACATACTCAGCTCTGCTGCTCAACCATCAAATGCATTTTCTTTAAAACAACAATTTGAAAGGTATAGTCTCAAATTCAGACTCTTAGCCTCAATATATTTTCCACTGAAAAGCACCTAATCAGTCTCAGTGGGTAAACCCCAAAACAGGACCCACCCAAAGGTTCATAAACTCAGTAATACATCTGCAAACTGTGTCCAAGTCCACTTGAATGGCAGACCAGATCCAAAAAGGATGAGGATCATGGATTCAGAGCAGCTCAGGCCTGGATCCAGTTTAATTTCGGTCATGTCTCAGCTCATCTCCATGTGTATTTATTCATGGTGGTTTATTTTGTCCTAACACAATCTGTATTTCTTGCTTAAAATGTCTCGAAAGTCTAATGATTTAAAAATAGACACCTCAATTACAGCTTATACAATTGTGAAATGTTTCTCTTTTCTGATAACTATTGCTTAACTCTTTGCATTAGCAGCAAGTCACTAACATATCTCTGACCTCAGGAAGTCATCATCTATCAGTGATGACTGATATCAGATCAAATTATAAATGCTTACAATGGGAAATTTTTTTTCATTGAGTAATGGCTGAAATAATGAAGTTCTCTATTAAAAAAATAAATGAGATTGTGATAATCAGTTAACTCGAGGTCAACATACTCAGAGTTCATTGAACTTACGATGATTTCTGGAGCAGGAAAGTTAGATTGTCAACGAGTTTCCTGCTCCAGAACTGCAAATCATCATGAAGCCACGACTTTTTCCATATTCAGAGTGAACTTGTTGCCAGGGAGTGAATGACAGCACTCTGATCCAATTAGGTTAGGGAGTTTCAGATGAACAGTTTTCTACACCAATGAGGGCAATCAGATTTCTTAGTTTCAAAAGTTGAATGGGAGGCAGAACCTTCAGCTACCAGGTTCCTCACCTGTGGTACCACCTCCTCTACTTTTAGAATAAGGCTTCATATTTTTCAACATTCCTTTTTGATAAAGCTCACAGTCAGAACAGGTGATTCTGAACCTTTAAGTGAAGTTATGCTGCTAGTAGGTCAAGCTGCTGGCAGACTTCCTATGATGCACTGGGCTTTTCTTCTCCACTTCCTTTTTTTTTTTTTTTTAACTCCACAGCCATGTATACACCATTACTGCATGTCCTTAAAATTGGTCTCTATCTCCTATAGCTTTTTTCTGTTTGTTGTTCCTGGTGTCCGTGTGTTCAGTTTTTTCCCCTTTCAATGCCCAACCAATCACTGCCCTTGGGTTATTTGGATATTCATAAAGTATTCTCTTCCAGTTGCTGGAGGACAACATCATCACTTTTGTGAAGAACGAACTGAAGACGATCAAGAAGGTTCTAAGCTCAGATTACCCAGAATGCTTAGAGATGAGGGGTGAGGACGAAGAGCAGAAGAGGAGCAGCAGAGACGGCATTTTTGAAGATCACACTGGACTTCATGAGAAGAATGAAGCAGGAAACGCTGGCTGAGCATCTGCAGAGAAGTAAGAGGATTTCTCTAAAGATTGAAACTGCTGGAAAATGGGATTGTTTACATGTGCAGTTGATAAATCCTTCACTGATATTTTCTGTCTCTTGGTTATTTTAGGAAGTTCCATTAGGGACTCCCATTGGAGTCAGTGTGAACTTAAATCTAAGCTGAAGAAGAAGTTCCAGTGTGTGTTTGAGGGCATCGCTAAAGCAGGAAACCCAACCCTCCTGAATCAGATCTACACGGAGCTCTACATCACAGAGGGAGGGGCTGCAGAGGTCAATGATGAACATGAGGTCAGACAGATTGAAGCAGCATCCAGGAAACCAGACAGACCAGAAACAACAATCAGACAAGAAGACATCTTTAAAGGCTCACCTGGAAGAGATGAACCAATCAGAACAGTGCTGACAAAGGGAGTGGCTGGCATTGGGAAAACAGTCCTAACACAGAAATACACCCTCGACTGGGCTGAAGACAAAGCCAACCAGGACATCCAGTTCATGTTTCCATTGACTTTCAGAGAGCTGAATGTGCTGAAAGAGGAAAAGTTCAGCTTGGTGGAACTTGTTCATCACTTCTTCACTGAAACCAAAGAAGCAGGAATCTGCAGCTTTGAACACTTCCAGGTTGTGTTCATCTTTGATGGTCTGGATGAGTGTCGACTTCCTCTGGACTTCCACAAAACTACAATCCTGACTGACCCTAGAAAGTCCACCTCAGTGGATGTGCTGCTGACAAACCTCATCAGGGGGAACCTGCTTCCCTCTGCTCACCTCTGGATAACCACACGACCTGCAGCAACCAATCAGATCCCTCCAGGATGTGTCGACATGGTGACAGAAGTCAGAGGGTTCACTGACCCACAGAAGGAGGAGTACTTCAGGAGAGATTCAGAGATAAGAAGCGAGCCAGCAGGATCATCTCCCACATCAAGACATCACGAAGCCTCCACATCATGTGCCACATCCCAGTCTTCTGCTGGATCACTGCTACAGTTCTGGAGGATGTGCTGAAAACCAGAGAAGGTGGACAACTGCCCAAGACCCTGACTGAGATGTACATCCACTTCCTGGTGGTTCAGGCCAAAGTGAAGAAGATCAAGTATGATGGAGGAGCTGAGACAGATCCACACTGGAGTCCAGAGAGCAGGAAGATGATTGAGTCTCTGGGAAAACTGGCTTTGGATCAGCTGCAGAAAGGAAACCTGATCTTCTATGAATCAGACCTGACAGAGTGTGCCATCGATATCAGAGCAGCCTCAGTGTACTCAGGAGTGTTCACACAGATCTTAAAGAGAGAGAGGGCTGTACCAGGACAAGGTGTTCTGCTTCATCCATCTGAGTGTTCAGGAGTTTCTGGCTGCTCTTCATGTCCATCTGACCTTCATCAACTCTGGACTCAATCTGCTGGAAGAACAACAAACAACCTGCAAGAAGATAAAAGATGTAATTCTTTAGAGTTTCTGATTTTATTCCAGAGTGCTGTGAACAAGGCCTTAAAGAGTCCAAATGGACACCTGGACTTGTTCCTCTCCGCTTCCTCCTGGGACTTTCACTGCAGACCAATCAGAGTCTCCTCCAAGGCCTGCTGACACAGACAGGAAGTAGCTCACAGACCAATCAGGAAACAGTCCAGTACATCAAGGAGAAGCTCAGTGAGAATCTGTCTGCAGAGAAAAGCATCAATCTGTTCCACTGTCTGAATGAACTGAAGGATGGTTCTCTAGTGGAGGAGATCCAACAGTCCCTGAGATCAGGAAGTCTCTCTGCAGATGAACTGTCTCCTGCTCAGTGGTCAGCTCTGGTCTTCATCTTACTGTCATCAGAAGAAGATCTGGATGTGTTTGACCTTAAGAAATACTCTGCTTCAGAGGAGGCTCTGCTGAGGCTGCTGCCAGTGGTCAAAACCTCCAACAAAGCTCTGTAAGTAAATATGTGGCTCATCCCATTATTTTTTAAATGCTGATCAAAAAAGTAATGTTTGCCAGCGCCTTAAAAAATTCTAAAACCATTGAATGAAATGATCTGCAGAACTCACAAAATATGTTGTGTGTGTGTGTATAGTTCAAATTTTTCAATACAGCAGAAAGTGAATTTCTAAAATATGTGTCGGTGTAACCCTTTAATATTTCTTCCAACTTCAATTCTTATTTTCACTATAAGTTATTTACTAAAATGTGAAGTGGACTTTTCTTGTCTAGGTTCAACAGCTACAGTCATTTCATTTGATCACAAATATTGTTTTTCAGACTGAGTGGCTGCACCCTCTCAGAAAGAAGCTGTGAAGCTCTGCCCTCAGTTCTCAGATCCCAGTCCTCTAATATGAGAGTGCTAGACCTGAGTAACAATAACCTGCATGATTCAGGAGTGAAACTTCTTTCTGCAGGACTGGGAAGTCCTTGTTGTAAATTGGAATCTCTCAGGTAATGATTCATAATTTTTACTGATTTTTTTAAAATTTAATGCATTATTACATACACAGCTAACCCATATAGAATTGTCAAGTAACATTTTGTGAGGTAAACACGTCAAATGGTTTTCCAGCAGTCTTGAAGGAGTTCCCTGAGGTGCTGAGCATGTGTTGGCTGCTTTGCATTCACTCTGCTGTCCCACTCATTCCAAATCATCTCAGCTGATTTAGATCATGTAATTGTGGAGGTCACAACGCTTCATCATCCTGTTTCTTGGTCAAATAGCCCTTACACAGCCTAGATGTGCCACATCCAGTGTTATTAACCCCTTTAACACTGAAAGAGTCCTCAGTGACACAACATATTTCAAATATACTGCTGTTCACAGAGTTCTAGCAAAATGTCTCTCTTGAAAATTGTCAATTTATAAATAAAGTTAGAATGAGCTGAATGGACATAATGCATGGATGTCACTGTACCTCAAAACAAAACAAAAAACTTAAGTGAAGTATGCAGATTTGGGGATGTTCCTGATGACCAATATCTTACTCAACTAAACAAGGAAAAAAACAGACTAATAGGGAAACAGTCTAAAATGAAGAAACACTTGGATGTCAAGTTAAATTTTAGGCCTGTTTTAATGGACAATGTCAAACACTGTTTAAACAAAGGCATTTGAAACCATTGCGTTCTTCAATACAGCATCACACTTTAAATGCTGTTTAACTGTGTAGCACCACACATAGTGCATTACAAACTCTGCATGTTATACTCCAAACAGACAACATGGAAAAAAATGCATCACTAAACAATGCATACACATCATTAAAATATGAGAAAATAACATCTGAAAAAGAAATAAATTGTGGTGTAA